>NW_024712309.1:137500-205000 GCF_018991925.1 Homarus americanus | reverse complement strand
TTATTATTATTATTATTATATGTAAATACTGTATGGAGATATTAGATGCAAGGTGTGTATTGAGATTGATTAGAGAAGACCAAGAAGGAGAAGAAAATATATGGTGTTAAGTTTTCTCAATAGAGGATTTATATAAAGCTCAAATATAATAATTTTATTCATCATATCTTCCTCAAACATATTTTTTATCTGGATTAAAATAATGATTCATCTGCTGTTATTCTTTAACTGCATTTGCATAAACATCGTCAGTCATAAATTCTGCATGGACTTCATTCATATCTGGCACAAGTACAAATGACTTAAGCACCGAAATTCACGTGAAACAAGTTTTTTTTTATCAGTTTAAAAGTGAGAATTAAGGAATTATCCTATTATGTAAACGACAGGAATTGGGAGCCATTAGTGATGCGTTGCTTGTTTGAACTGACACACGAACCTATACAAGCAAAGCCGATTTGTTATTGAAAGAATTACTATTAATATTATCATTGTAATTACCACCATTATTCCCCCGATACTGTTATTATTATTATTAGCATCTATGTTAATCAATGTAGATGACACCTCTCGTCCGCACAGTTACGAACTATGACGTGTATCTACCAGTCTCCTTCCCAACAACCAGACCAAACTCTCTGGTTCTAAATGAATGTCTTTCACTCCAAGGAGAAAATAATAAGAGTCCAGCTCGACTTACACTCAGAATCCAAGTTTTAACTGCAGGTCTGTGACAACTTTACAACTGATGTTTATATTTTTGTTGGAGAGGCGAATCTTAAGGTGGAGAGGGAAGGGGGAATGAAGAAGGGGAAGAAAGAAGTACCAGAAAATACCAACTCATCCCCTCCCCATCCCCTCCACCTCCCGTTGCCCCTCCCCCTGCCCCTCCCGTTGCCCCTCCCCCTGCCCCTCCCCCTGCCCCTCCCCCTGCCCGTTCTCCAGCTCTCTGTTTCAAACTTGTTCTCTCCTTTGGCTGTGAAACGTTGATGGTATATTTGGTTTGTTATGGTTCGTCTTGTGGACTTGTTGAGGTGGTGAGTTTAAATGTTTGTTTGTTTGTAAATTCTTGTTCATTTGATTCCTCATGTGATATAATTTGCTTTTGTTTACTTGATTATTTGTTTGATTTTATATAACATTAAGGTTAGCGGGAAATCTGTAATTACCCTTTGTCCTAGTGACCTTTCCTTGCGTACTAAGAGGGCATTTAGAAGACCATGATATAATGTTTAATTTCCACTCTGTAAAAGTGGATTAGTAATGGGAAGGTCATCCAGCCGTATAACTTGTTTCAAACTTGCCTGATGAGAACCGGGACCCTATGCCATCAAGTTACTAGGGATAACCCAGGAACGCGTGGAAAATGGTCGTAAAAAGGAATGATGATGATGATGATGATGATGATGATGATGATGATGATGATGATGGTGATGATGTGATTGTCCCTTGTTATTTTCCTCCTCTTGTGCGTTTACCCGTTTGTTTATTTGTTTCATCTCAGACGATAAGTGTAATAACGAGTCTGAATCACCAGATAACGTTTGATATTGTTTCTCAGAAAAGTCAGGGAAATCGTTCATCGCCGCACACACCACAATAGGGCTGTTTACAGCTCCTTCTAGAGCGTTTCACTCGACATTCATTTTAGTTTTTCTTTGATAGTTTCCTCGCTCAATTTTCTTTTCTTTGTATGTCTGTATATTCCTCTTTCTACTCTTCTACTCTTCTATTTATCTCCTTGTGTGTGTATCTGTGTGTGTGTGTGTGTGTGTGATAATAATAATAATAATAATTAACGGTTTATTGAAAGAGCTTGGCAGCCAGAAGGCTGAAAATATACAGTTACATATTTGGGGAATGGGTTTCGAATTACAAATAATATACAAGTGTGTGTGTGTGTGTGTGTGTGTGTGTGTGTGTGTGTGTGTGTGTGTGTGTGTGTGTGTGTGTGTGTGTGTGTGTGTGTGTGTGTGTGTGTGTGTGTGTGTGTGTATGTGTGTGTGTGTGTGTGTGTGTGTGTGTGTGTGTGTGTGTGTGTGTGTGTGTGTGTGTGTGTGTGTGTGTGTGTGTGTGTGTGTGTGTGTGTGTGTGTGTGTGTGTGTGTGTGTGTGTGTGTGTGTGTGTGTGTGTGTGTGTGTGTGTGTGTGTGTGTGTGTGTGTGTGTGTGTGTCACTGCCTATCTCTTTATTCCTTTCTCTCTCTCTCTCTCTCCCTCTATCTCTCCACTCCCCACAACGTTAATGTCTCGTAAACACTGGGACCTGAACTGCACAAGAGACAATCTGAACTTCACTGATGGTGCAATCTTAAAGTCCACAACTTCTGTGAAATCCATCTGGGTCACTAACTTCCCCTCTCTGACTCGTCCCCTACCTGTGATAAGGGGAGACGGGAAATGAAGGCTTAATTTGCACCAAGTAAAATGGTTTTAAAGGGATTGGTTTACTGAGCTAATGAGAGCATCTAAGTCTGTGTTCTCAAAGATTCAATCATTACTTTCATCTCTGAGGTTTGTCATTTAGATTCAGTGGTGGTGGTTAAGTAGTCTCTGCAGTTATGACGCTGCATTCTAATTTCTCCAGTTAAGAAAAAAATCAAGGGATTTTTAAGTTAATATTGATGGTTGTTACTTAGGTTATAGAAAAAATACATCTTACTTGTTCAACCCAAAAGCGTCCTTACCGGAATTATAAAACCAATTGTAATTCTTGAGATAAATTTTTTAATGTTTTTTTTTTACATCTATAGGTAAATAAACAGAAACAATTGACTTTATGGATGAAAACTTTCATATAACACTACTCAGATATGATGTATCTCTCCGTACGATTGCCACTATAGTCACCTCAGATACAGATGCTCGGGGCACATATATTCAAGGTATCAGTCAATTATATATGTAAATTCACAACTGTATAAATATTTTTCAAAACACAACTAATACTGTAAGTAACTTGTCTTTGTTGTTGTTGTTTAGGTCATGTAAAGGTCATTAAGCACTTGACACTAATTTTTAGTTACTTACAAAAGATCTTTTTTTTTTTTTTCAATTCGACAAAGTCTGTTTCCTCTACTCGGGATTGTCAACTGGTAATTGTATCACTGAACACAAAATACTCAAGGTTTCATTATCATTACCATCATGTATCGAAATTTTAACAAGAATTATTTTTCATGCAAGGACTGAACCTTTAGTCGACTCGTCCATCACTTTGCCTGCGGGTGATTTTATTCATATTTTCTAAAATAGGTACAGTATCTCTCTAGTGAAATTCATGTCGTATTTTCTATGCTACAGCAGCAACCCGAATTTGTTTTCGCTTCTCTGTTTACATTTTTCGAGTCAACAAACAACTGGTGATATCGTATTATATCTGGAATATATTACAATAGTTTGACTGTTGGTATATACACGAGTGTGTGTGTGTGTGTGTGTGTGTTTATCGAGTATATATGAATGGGCCTCATGTGAGTGAGTGAGTATGTTGTGTACCTAAACCATTAACACAAATCCTAAACACAAACGTACTGTCGAAATGTTGTCTCTAATTTCTTGCACCAGACAATGACCAGTTCCTCGTTTTTCAGCACCACTCATCAGTAAGCAATAAATATACGAAGCGATCAATGGTGGTGACCTTAATTCCGTGTCTGGACCTCACATTATAAAACATTTCCCGCACTAAATCATTCCTCGTCACTGGGGATACGAGGAGACATTAATTTGGCATTGTTACTCTTGATTCCATTCCATTATTTGCTTTAACTTATTCTTTCATATTACTGTCTCAGGTCACTTTACTTTTATTAATTAACCTATTAGCATATATCTTAAGTTTGGCCGCAGCAACAAGACCCATATTTAGCATGAATATTCACTATGGTAAATGATATAGATTTTATGTACCAGTATGTTTCTTTGTTTCTTTGTTTGTTTGGTGTGTGTTTGGGTGGTTAAGAGTCCCAAAGCAATTGTAAATCTTATAATACCTCATCAGTAAATTTTATATGAAAATGAGGATGAACTACAAAGGTATATTCCCTCGTATAAGTTGTTGTTATCGCTGGTATAGGTGCCGCTGGCGTCGATCAGAGAGTCATCTCGGGTCGGCAGGTTTACGTAGGAATTCGTCAGACCATCAGCAGCCTCTCAACGTCTTGAAGATCCTTTGAAACACCTTTTTACCGTCGTAGCCTTTGACCTGGAAATTAATTACCCAGCCAACAGCGTCTTAGTCTCCTCCTTCGTCATCCATGTTGACAACTTTGATCATTTCAGCCCTAAAGGCTCCTGTCATTATTAATCTAGTTTGCATACTCTTGTAATTGCAAATTGCATTAGTCTGTTCCCGTCATCGTAAACTGCTTGCTATTTGCCGGAACTATCGGAGACGCTCTCACTGCCATTCTCAATATCCTATAATTTCATGTTTATGTTTTGTATGTTATTATATTTTCTTCCTTTGTTTGTCTTCTCATTTTTTTTCTAATAAATCTTTTTATAATCTTTTCTCTCTATTTTCCAATCTGTATTTCCCCTTAAAAGACAATATACACTGGCACACAGTTGTCAACAGCGTGTTTGATTGGTCAATATGCTAACCTGAGAAACATTTTAGTGACCTCATGGCAGAACATCAGAAGATCAGAGCCAAACATTTGATAGTCAATATGTATACTGCGTCTTAAAGAAACCTAGAGAAATATAAAGTATCATGTATTTATTAAGTCAATGTCACTTATAGATTTTTTTTAATATCGCTTATCTTTTACAGAGACGTTTTTACACTCAAGTTATCACATATTTTCTTTCATTATCAGTAACCTTATTGTTATGAGGAATTAATATAATTGTATTAGATATTTTCCTGCCCTATAAATTATTGCCTTCAGCAAAATATATTATAAGAAAAAGTAAAATTTTCACTTAATTCCGTATGAAATTCCTTAAGTCGTACGTACAAAATATTACATAAAATTTCAAGGAGAAACTCTATTACAATTTTGGTAGTGAACAAAGACATGCCTAGAACAACCAGTCACAGCTACTACAGCAGCTACTTATAATCTCTCCAGTCTATGTCTTCAAGATTTCTCATTAGAAAATCCCAGAAATTAAACTTCAGAGAAATAATGAACACACAACAGGAACTCTTCACAATTTCCAGCGTTGCCCTTTAACCTTTAAGAAAGTTCAAAGTTCAAATTTAAGGGGGGGGAGAGACTGGGAGCTGGGATCCCTTCTGGTCCGCCTAATTGGTAGTTTGCTCTTGCTGACAGGTAGTTTGCCTTTCTCAGTATGTGTGAGGCCCCGTGTTTACGTCTGCGGGTGAGGTTAAGATGGCGGGAAATAAGGTTAGACTTTATCCAGACTTGAGACACAAGCTTGATTAAATCAACTTTGTAAATCCACCTACGAGAAGGCTGCTTAATTACTTAATCCTATTTCAGCTTATTTCCCTGTCCTAGTCTAACAAAATCCCTAGACATTTCTGCCTTTACAAAATTATATTAAATGTTCTTAATTAATGTGTATATTTAAGTAAATGTTAGTTTTTACCCTTTTAATTATATGATTAGATAAGGACATCCATAATTAAATACACATGAATAACCAACATTACCTAAGACAGCAAAAATCCGTGAATCATAATAGTTTTTTACATATAGTTATGAACAGCGAAAAACCTTTGAAAACAAGAGGAAAGTTAATAACATAATTGATGGTAACTTCAATTTACCTGGCGGGGCCTCCAACGTCATGGGGTGGCGACAAGGACTGCTGGATTCCAAGGATTCCTGCATCGGTTTTCATATAGGAGAGTCAATGATCCTTTCACAGCTTCAGTAAGACAACCTGAGCCCTAATGTTTGTGTGTGTGTAATAATAAAAAATTATTGATAATAATGGTAATAGTATTATTAAGGCTAAGAACATTAAAAATAAATACTTTCTTGTAAACAAACTCCTTTAGAAAGTATACACAAATTATATATTCATCTTAACGTCGTGCGAAACATGGGAAAACTTCATGTGATTGTAAAGACATAAATCATTCTAAAATAAAAATATATTTATATACACCTTTATCAAACACAGTGAACTGAATCCAAGAGGTGACTCGAACACAGATATCCGGGAAATCACTCGAGTTTCACCTCTCTGGGAACTGATGTTTACAAAGATCACTCGAGATTGTGGCATTCCGAAGACGAGAACCAGCAAGGAATTTGTCCCTTGTGGGAAAATTGGCCCACAAGCGGATCTGAAGTCAGCTACAAACTTCCAAGAGGCAGCGAGGAGGGGACTCGGAGGAATATGTATTGGCATTATCAAGTCTCTCTGTATTTCTCTTTTCGTCTATCCGTCTATCTGTCTCTCTGTTTTATCCTGTCCTTCCATAATCATTGGATTATTGTCATCATCTCGGAGACGTTGAGGAAATATGTCATCAAAGGCTCACTGTCAATGGTAGCCGATGGAATATTGTCTCTTGGTAGAATCAGATAAATTGTCTATCGGTTTTTGACTGGCGCTTATGAGTTTGTACATGTAAATTTCTATGTTATGGTTATATAAAGTATATTAGCGTTTGATGTACCTAGTGACGAGACACGAAAATGAGCTAATGGGAAAAAGAGGAGGAGGAGAAAAAGTTAAAAACACGAAAAACAATGAGAAGAAAAGCGTGATTAACATAATGAGAGGATGGAAACGATGAAGAACGAAAAGATAAAAAAGAAGACAAAGGAAATTCCCCCAAAATATAAACAATAAATGCAAGAAGAAGAAATCAAGAGAAAATACGAGAAAAAGAAAACAAGAAGAAATACGGGAAGAATAAGAATAAGAAGAAGACCACACCTATTGAACTCAGAGAAACATATGTATCCAGAGAAACATATGTATCCAGAGAAACATATGTATCCAGAGAAACATATGTATCCCCCAGCAATATCGCAAGTGTCAAACCTGGGATATCGAAAACACGTTTATGACTCCAATACCATGAAGGGAGAGGAATGTTTCCCAACTACCTTGTAAGTCACTTCTCAGGACCTCTCCAGCACCGTAGCAAAGAAGTCCATTGGTGACCCTCAACCCTCTCTTGACTAATGCATCATAATGGACGAACCTGTGGGGGGGTGGGGTGCCCTGAGAGGGGAGGGTCGAGGATCAGGGAGTGGGATAGATGTTTGTGGTGTGTCACGTGGTAAGGATAATTGTAGTGTCACTGAAAAAGGTACACTCGGACAAGCAATCAAAATATAACTTATGGATTCCTTGTTGATAGAGAGAAGGTAGTGTTGCGAAGTGAGATTGAGAGAGATGAAGGAGGGAGAAAATAGAGAGAGAGAAGTATGATATAATAAACATAATATTATACGAAAATTTACCTTCGATAAACTTCAAAAATTATATACATCTATATATATTTATATTTATTTATTTATTTTTTTTCATATAATATAGTCAAGACACTTTCCACCTCCTCCTCAACACAGTTACATAAGTTTATCTCCCGAGTCGTCCTGTGAACCCTTCAAAGTAAACTAGTTGCAGATCAAGTTGACAGTGTTTTAACACTACTCTTACAGGCACAGTATTCACCAACATTTTCGGGTACATTCCTGCATCTTATATTATCTCTGGGATTATCGAGTTTTCTTCATTTTATTTGCATTTTATCTGCACTGCGAGCGCCAACAATGCAAGCCTACATTGCAATAGTTGTATTGCATATGTCATGACAAAAACATTTACAAAAAGTTACCACATATTCAATATGTCACATCAAACGCCACTAGCATTATATATACTGCAATCATTGTACACATGATCAGTTGTGAGCGTAATTTTGAAAAAAAAATCATTATATATATATATATATATATATATATATATATATATATATATATATATATATATATATATATATATATATATATATATATATATATATATATATATATATATATATATATATATTATACCTCTTTGCTTACCGTTCTGTCAACCATTCTTCGTCACATGAAGACTTTTGACTACACGTACTTGTTTTTCTTCCTCCTCGTCGCCTTCCTCGTGTTTCTTCATCTCCATTGTGCCTGAACTTGTGACAGAATATTGCCATCTGCCACTTTCTCAGAGGCCAACACAACAAAGAACACGGAACAAAGGCACTGACACACAGGTAAATGCTTATGCTGGACATAGTGCGTCTTCTCTGCTGCCTCCTAAAGCAATATTGTTAAAATTTGTAAATATACTGTATGTTTAAGTAAGAAGTCCAGTTTTGTGTTCTTGACCCATTTGCCGGGTATGATATTGGACATAAGAAATATTTTCCTGAAACTGGATTAGAACGTAAAATTGTAATTTCTGAAACGCTAATACTCATTTTTTTTAAGCGGAAAATCAGTACATTCATGAAGGACGCCTATGTGAGCTGCAAATTACTCTTTATTTTCGTTTTATATTGAGGATCACTCCCGTAAGGACAAACACGAGACATCTAACTCGTCCAGAGTGAAATATCGTCAGGTGAGAGAGGTCGCTTAACCCCACAATCCTTTCTTAACTATACCATCCGAATACAGGTACCATAGGTGCGATATCCCTAGCGTAATGAGCTTTACCTCCACAACCCAGCTGAGACAGTGAAATAAGTCTCGTCATAAAACAAACAGTTCTCCATGTTGGCCAGGGAGAACTGGAAGTTGAGGAAGGAAACACCCGTTCACCCTGATAACCGGTCGTAAGGTACCTGTTATCTCCGGACACAGTAGCACCGTGAGTGTGGCTTACCGACTCACTAACTACAAGCCATCAGTTGAACTTCAGTTTAACTGCGCTAGCAAGTCTTAATAGCTCCTAGTCACTGAGTCACTCTCGCTCAAAATTAAGTGTCACTCAGTCACTAACGAAGAAAAATGATTTTTACTGTTTCCAGGGTCGAAACTTTACTTTAGTCACCTTACCCTGTGCTGTTAAGGTTTTACCTGTTATTATTTGTTCAAGCCCATCTTATTTCTTCATTTAGTATTGTATCAAGCATTCTTTTCCTCTAACGACCATCTGCATCGTTAAACGACCCACCGGCGGGTTCTTTTGAGTGACACTCGTCACCTGTTATTTATACTTCGTTTTATTTGTGTTGTTCCTGTCGCCACCAATGTGGTATATCTGTGAGTACCTATTCTAGTCTCTTATGTGTCCATCAGTATTTGCTTGGTTACATTTAAGTAATTCAGTGTTGTTTCACGTTAGTTAATTTCAGTGTTAGTTTTTATATGTTTATGCATTGTTAACGTAATCCAATGCTTTATTTTTATTCTTTTGATGTTTCGATGTTTAGTATCATTTGTGTCTTAAAAGTTTCGATGGTGAATCAATTTGTTGTGACAGCCTACGAGGCTCTTTATTGTGTTAATATTTAATTTAATTAAATCCTTAAAGGTTTTTATTCTTTTTGATTTACTTCACTTTCTTTGTTTGGTTACTCCTAGAACCTGGTTATTATTAGTAAATTAAGACGGCGTAACAATATATATGCTGATAACCACAAGGAAAGGTGAAAACACGAAGTTCCCAAGCGCTCTCGTGTAATTCAAACCTGCAGGGGTGAGTACAGACTAAGGAGAAATACTTGATAAGGCTAATATATACAGTAGAGGAGAGTGAGATCAAGTCCCTAGGGGTCCCTTGGTGTCCACAATAGTGGACACCTACTGTATATATTAGCCTTGTCAAGTATTTCTCCTCAGTCTGTACTCACCCCTGCAGGTTTGAATTACACGAGAGCGCTTGGGAACTTCGTGTTTTCACCTTTCCTTGTGGTTAACAGCATGTACCTGGATCACACGCACCCAGAGTGATTTACTTGCATATATATATATATATATATATATATATATATATATATATATATATATATATATATATATATATATATATATATATATATATATATATATATATATATATATATATATATATATATATATACTACACCTCTCTAAATTTCAATTAAAGCTTTTGCCAAGAATTTTTTACTTTCCACAGATTTTTTCACCGGAATTTCTGTGGAATTGTTGCGAATAACTGAATTAAACAGAAAAATGGATTTTTCATTCGCTACTGCTGCAGGGATTACTCATATGTATGCGTACCTCTATGTATATGTACATAAAACGCACACATACATATGAAGATATAATAATATTTTTATAACTAAGATTGATGAGATTACTAGAACTTGTATAAAGGCAGCGATAATCGTTAACCCAATGGGGTCCACAGCCAGCCAGCTGCCAGCCCCGTGATCAAGGCTCCCCCCTCTGTCAATATGACCAACCTCTGTTGACATTTACCCTAAGTTTCAGCACTATTTTATAGATTTCACCAACGACGGTCATGCCACGTAGTGCACACTATTGTGTTCTTCATTGATGGACAAACATTTCCATAAGGATAATGATCGAAAGATTTATATGTCTAAGTCTCATGCACGTCTCTTAAGGCTAAGTAACATGATAAGTTAAAATGGTGACACTGGGATGTAAGTATGACTTGGTAACGTGGAGTAAAAGTTATTTCGATTATTTCATACTAGTGATGAAACATATTATTTTAGTTCATAGCTTAGTGTATTTCCCCTCCTCGTGAATTCTTGGAGTGCCTCATACAGGGAAAATATTGATCACAAGCAATATACGTAAGCGAAAGTCAAGTTGACCTACAGCTCTGGTAAAAAAATAATAATTTGCAGGTTAATATTTCTGGGTCACCACTTGTGTGAGAATGTGCATGTGTACAGTATGTGTATAATGTTGTGTATGTGTGCTGGGTTATGCGCTTATAAGTATTCCTCCATTAATACACTTCAAACAAGACTCCACAACACATCAAAAGGAAAAAATACCTCAGTTTCCTCTTTTGTTTTTTAAATTAAATGAATAACACATTTTAAATCACCACAAGGGGCTTTTAGCGCCGACACAAACACTCTGGATTCCCTCCCCTCCCCCAAGGGTCACTGCTCTGTGTTATTTTGCATAATGTGCATATATATGTTGGCAAATTATGAACTTGAAACTCTCGCAAGAGTGTGAATTTTGTGTCCCAGACGTAGTTAAGATGCAAACTAAGGCAAAGAGACTGAATCCCCTGGTGTGGCGAGGAGTGAAAAGATTAAGTCAGAGTTTTCTCTCTCTCTCTCTCTCTCTCTCTCTCTCTCTCTCTCTCTCTCTCTCTCTCTCTCTCTCTCTCTCTCTCTCTCAATTTTTTCTTTCTCAAAGCTTACATTAAACCCGTACAAACCATTAATGACCTTTTTATTTTTTATTTTAAGTGACTAGTAATGGCAGCATTATTCAGATTACTGGAATACAAAGACTATTACATTAAGAGCCACCCATACTTAACTCTCCTCAATAGTGACCTGATTCTCATTTAATTTTATGGATTTATTTCTTTATAATTTATTTTCGTGTTTGTATGTGTATGGTTTTGGTGGTGTGTGTGTGTGTGTGTGTGTGTGTGTGTGTGTGTGTGTGTGTGTGTGTGTGTGTGTGTGTGTGTGTGTGTGTGTGTGTGTGTGTGTGTGTGTGTGTGTGTGTGTGTGTGTGTGTGTGTGTGTGTGTGTGTGTGTGTCACGCTAAATAATCTTTGATTAGGTCTATGGATGTCGACGAAGATATTTAAAAAACAAAATAAGAAACTTCCTAGATGTATATATCATTAATTAACCTTCCCTCCACGCTTCTAAGTTCATCACCAGGTGTATATGTCATTAATTAACCTTTCCTCCACGCTTCTAAGTTCATCACCAGGTGTATATATCATTAATTAACCTTTCCTCCACGCTTCTAAGTTCATCATAGATTATGTCAATTAAAATTTAATTTAATTTATAGATGTTAAACTTCACCAGACTGAAGTCAGATTATAGCTAAAGTTTTTACTAAGATGCTTAAGTAGAATTTGTGATGGCAAGTTATCTAATTAATAGCCTCGTATCATGTTCCAATAGTCTGCTTAACCTTTTTTTAATAAACATAGACCAAAGGAACACACACACACAGTGGGAGGCCAAGAAGGTGAGAATGTGGCCACTCAGATAAGAGGTGTAGCCTAGAGCCCCGCTGCTTCTCGCCCAACACGACACCTTCAGGGATGTAAGTCACGTTGGCGGCACACAACAGCGGGCGGCAGGACACACGTACACAACACGCACATATTTTATTAATTTAGAATGAAATACCAGAGTGTGTGGCCGGACCAGTTCAGCTGTGGTACGATAAATAAGGATAATGTTGTAATATATTTGGCGCTAATGGCTGTTGTGTTACTTCCATGAATTGTATGTATGTAATTCAACGTGCTATGTAATTAATTTTGTAAGATTATGATCGTGCTGTAGTTTGTCAATGATTTGTATTATCATGTTGCTGATTTAATGCGTGGAAAATACTGACAGTTAATGTATTGGATAAACTATTTTGAAATTAGAGTTTGGTGGTGATCGGTAGTGTGTGTGTGTGTGTGTGTGTGTGTGTGTGTTGCTCTCTTGTTTCAATAAGGTCAGGAACACAAATAGTTATCTTCGACGTAAATTCATTAGTCTAAGTATAAAATATTGGCCATATTGATTGCTAGTTCTTTACTCTTGTTTAAATGAGAATTACCTACGTGATCATGTTAGAGGACAAATTTCTGGCTTGGATTTTTGATAATTGAATGCCAGTAGGTTAATGATATGATATTAACCATTCACAGAAATTCCAAACGTTGTACAGATGAGTCTAGGTGTTATTTCAGATCTTACTGTACATATATACGGTTTAAGACGTTGATAGTCGAGAGTACAGTAAGGGAACCATCTGCTTAATGGACAAAAGTTAAACTGAGACACGTGGGGGAAATCATTTGGTACCTTCTCCTGGTCTCTAGTTCCTCTCTGTTCATTTGTTATTCTCTGCCGCGTCTATTTGAATGAGCGAGAACTTCCGTCTAATTCGATTCTACATGGCAATTGTACATAGATTATTTTTCTTATGTGTTTGTGTACATGGAGGTGTGTGGGCTTATTTTTGTTTAAAGTGTGGAATTGGGGCTTTGTTTTGTATTTGGACGTCAATATAGAACTGGGTCCCTCTTTCTCCAGTACTCTCCCCTCTCCTCACCCCTCTCCCTCCTCCCCTCTCCCCTCTCCCCTCTCCCCTCTCCCTCTCCCTACCTTCCCAACAGTCCCTCGTATAAATCTACAGATTTTACGGCCGAGATTTAAATACACCAGCGAGAAAAGTTAGGCTCCTTAACCCGACATTTTTTAAAGCGCTCCAGACACGCTCCATTTAAATACCTTTGGCGTTTCTGGTTTAAGTGCCCCAGGCGAGCTGAGTTTAAATGCCTCTGGCGCTCCTGGTATAAAGTCATCCCGCGCTTCGAGTTTCAGTTCTTCCGTCCCAGTTTGAAAATGCTTCTCACATACCAAATCTATAATCATCGGGGATTGTAAATTTTAAATGTTTCTTGTATACTAATCTTAAATAATTTTCTTGTGTCACCTTTAAATGCCTTTAGGACGATGGGGGTTAAAGGCCATTGTTTCATCGGGTATAGATTCCTCTGCCGCTGGTACAGGTTAAAAATCCAGAGACACACTTAATTTAAATGCCTCTGATGCAACAGGTTAAAATGCTTTAAATACGCAGGGTTAGGTTTTAAACGCCTCTGACGCACGGCTTGGTAGCTCACACCAACAATATGTTAGACATCTACAACAGATGGGCGCTGCTCTCTCTCAAGTACCGTCAGAGTTACGAGTTCTCCCTGGCTGTATAAGTAGAGTTTGACGCCTCTGTAACATATATCCTGCCACAGTCATAAACGCATGATGATCCATCTATATACTAGTGGTTGTGTGGACGAGATTCCATCACGCATGATAGTTGTGGAGGTCTGGCCTTAACCAAGCCAGTTAGAATTAATAGGATGGAGGTATGGCCACAGTCAAGCCTTCTTGGAGGTGTGGTCGTCACTATATAGCTACTCTGACACTTTGGTCTTTGTGGCAATATGGTCTTTGTCTTCAAGTCTTCGTCACTCTTTTATTTTCTCAGTTTACATCAAAACATCTCCCGGGCCAATATATTTTTTCTCTAATCAACTTATTGTCTTAATCACTTCAAACGTGTAAATTAGATAAATTTATTATATTATGTACTACAAATATTTTGGTTGTTTTTATTTTGATACTGCAAAAAGACTCGTCATAGTTATTGCTCAAAATTAAATATATTCTATTCGAAACTGAAAATGCTATTTACTGTTAGTAGTTGAAAATAAACAAGATGAATATGCATCTAAATATTAGTAAATTAATTAATTAATCTGTCTGTTTATTTACATGTTTACTCTTTTGTTTACTCATTATAACACTAATGTAAATAAACAACTAAATATTTTCAGTCACTTTGTTCGATGATAATCTTGTGTTTTTACTGAGGATTAAAATCTATTTTCATTTCTCTCTCTCTGTCCCTCTGTATATCTTTATCTACCTATTTCTCTCTTCATCTCTCACTCTTTCTCTCTCTTCTCCCTCACACGCGACCTTGGCTCAGCAGGTATTGTGTTATCTACTTGCTCAGGTGCGATACATCATCTTGGGGGGTCATATAACCTGTCTTGTTACACAGGAACTAATTTCACTGGAGGGCAAGAAGATAAATGATGATCATAACGAAGAATGAACCTAGCTAATTATATCAACGGACACACACACACACACACACACACACACACACACACACACACACACACACACACACACACACACACACAAAACACTCACACACTCAATAACCTGTTGTCGTCACGTTGTTATCACTGGTGACTTGCGTGTTCTGAACTGAATTGATTTCTTTATCTCATTACTTATTCATCCTCATTAACCATCGTCGATATTGGGTGGGTTCAAGACGGTAATGGGTCTGTTCAATGGTGGGTCTAACTTATTAAGGGTCTAACTTATTGTGGGTCTAACTTATTGTAGGTCTAACTTATTGTGGGTCCAACTTATTAAGGGTCTAACTTATTGCGAATCTAGCTTATTGTAGGTCTAACTTATTGTGCGTCTAACTTATTGTAGGTCTAACTTATTGTGGGTCTAACTTATTGTGGGTCTAACTTATTGTGGGTCTAACTTATTGTGGCTCTAAATTATTGTGGGTCTAACTTATTGTGGGTCTAACCAGTGGTGGGCCTAACCAGTGATGGGTCTAACCAGTGATGGGTCTAACCAGTGGTGGGTCTAACCAGTGGTGGGTCTAACCAGTGATGGGTCTAACCAGTGATGGGTCTAACCAGTGGTGGGTCTAACCAGTGGTGGGTCTAACCAGTGGTGGGTCTAACCAGTGGTGGGTCTAACCAGTGGTGGGTCTAACCAGTGGTGGGTCTAACCAGTGGTGGGCTTAGCCAGGGGTTAGGGGAGACCACTATCGCTTCCAACAATCAAACAGATTTCCTCAGGGAGTGACTAACACATGAGTGGAAGTTGACGATGACTCCTTCGTGTCACCCAGGCTGAGGCTTCGGTGAGGGCAGGGGAGGACTAAAGCGCAGAAGGAGGGGTAAGGAACATAGAAAGGAATGAATATGGAAGAGAAAATGGATAAAGGTTAAAAGAGATGATGATGAATTGTTGAAGGGGTAGATGGAGGAATAGCAAGAATGCGAAGGAATAAAGAAGAGGCGAGAAATAAGTGGAGAGGGATAATAGAGAAGAAAAAGTGATTGAAACGAATAAAAATATTAGCTAAGGTGATGGAAGAGACAGAGAAGGAGGAGGAGAGAGAGACAGAGGGTAACGATCATAGAAGTGATGACGGTGGAGGGATGAGACAGGAAAGTCGTAGGAAGAGAAGGATGCTCACTCCTTCAGAATCCTACCTTGATACATCCCTACCATCCTCCACCTTCTTCGGGGCATTTCTCATCCTCTTCTATTACTTTCTTGCCTTTCATTTTCTCACACGTCTTTTCACACACCATTTCTGACAGCTGCAATGATTTCTGAGGAACACCTGCATCTCTTTCTCTCTCTCCCACTCCACCTCGTTACCCACTTCCCACTCCAGCTCCCACTCAATACACTTCTCCATCACCTTGACCTCTCCAATCCTCGTTACCGTCTCCCACCACTACACCTTCCAAGAACCTCTCCTTCAATCTCCCTCATACTATTTGGCTATTTCTCACTACAGCTCCTCACCCAAACACCCACACCCTTCCCACTATACATCCACACTAGGTCCTCCTCCTCTGCCTTCTTGTTCACCTCCTCGTCTTCTTCCTTCTTCTACTCCTCCTCCTCCTCCATCCCAGACGCTAACTAATCCCAAACGTCCTCCAACAACGCCCCCATCCAGCCCTTAACTCCATCCCTCCCTCCCTTCCTCGACCACCAGGATCAGTGGCCACCTTATTACCGCCTCACAACACATCAAAGGAGGATAGGTAACGAGTTTCACCTTTCGTTATAAGACCTCGGCAGGACAGAATTTAGGCTGTCCGTTCTATCTGCTGCTACCATCAGTAAAAGAGATAGAGAGAGAGAGAGAGAGAGAGAGAGAGAGAGAGAGATAGAGAGAGGCACAGAGAGAGAGAGTCTTTGATTATGCTTTAAATTATGTCAACGTTCGAGACTAAGAATGGAACTTACAGATATTGTTGAACACACACACACATGGGGATTAAGCACATACCTGATACAATGTAATATTGGTAGTGAGGATTAAATGGGACGATAAATTAAGCAAAGAGTAGACACATAAGGATTTATAAGAAATGAAGGAAACACGAGACCAACAAAAAACATTGAAAAAAAAACAAAAACATTTTTAGTGCAGGAAATGTCAACAGAAATTGTACTGTACAGTAAAACAATAATAACTTGGGAAAACAGAAACAACAGAATGAAATATTGAATAAAACACACACACACACACAGAGGAAAAACACTGACACACACACACACACACACATGTAAATATTAAACAAAAAAGGTTCTGTACACCTAAGACACACACACACACACACACACACACACACACACACACACACACACACACACACACACATACAGCGCCGCGTACACTCTTCTGGGAGTCGTAACTTGGCTAGCGCGGAAATAAGTTAACATGGTAATAGCCTTTGGTCAGCGGGGGGCGCCTCCGTGAAATTATTCAGCCAACCTTTACCTCTTCTCCCTCGCTCTATCTCTCTCATTCTCTCTTTATTTATTATGCTGAACCTACTACCTTTCCCTCGTTCTCTGTGTCTCATTTATTCTTTCTGTCAATAAGCTTATCTCTCTCTCTCTCTCTCTCTCTCTCTCTCTCTCTCTCTCTCTCTCTCTCTCTCTCTCTCTCTCTCTCTCTCTCTCTCTCTCACACATGCCGACATACGCTTCACTTACACCCGTGAAGATAAGATACAGAATGACAGACACACACAAACAGAAAGATACATAAAAAGATAAAAAGAAAGTGACAGAGAAACAGAGAGAGAGAAAATGAGAAAGAAACATTCCATCTTTGTTAACGAGAGCCATTGGGAAGGAAATATCCCCCCAGGCGGTGTAAATACCTCTAATTCTCAATCCATTTGACGTAGCAACACACTTAATGCAACATAATAACAGAATGTCTCATAATACTTTCATACCGTAAGTGTAGAGACTTACAAGAGTGAAACACAAATTGGACACTGAACTTTCGGTCGGCAGGTGAGTGGGAGGAACTAATGGTTTTTTGGTGGTAGGTGTGTGTGTGTGTGTGTGTGTGTGTGTGTGTGTGTGTGTGTGTGTGTGTGTGTGTGTGTGTGTGTGTGTGTGTGTGTGTGTGTGTATGTGTGTGTGTGTGTGTTTTTAGGTTAGACATGAGAATTACTTACAATAAACATTTACAGCAGACGAACGCTATCAGGGTAATGGAACATCAATATTTGATATATAATATAACGCGCGATGATAACACCACCATAAAGACCAGACGTCGTTCACCAGCACAACACAAAGTCAGAACACCGTCAGGGGCCCCGACAGATAATCTCCCCAAACGAAGAAAGACTGAGAATATACGAGGTAATATAATGGAACAATAAAAATGATATCTGAGGTGACGCCTCCTTCGACCTATTCAGTATAAACGGCGAGCCCACCCAATTACTATAAGGGGTAGGGGATTGGTCAGTCGATCCTCTGTTGTCTTGAGGCTACGGTATCTAATCCCATAGCGCTCAAGCTTTTTTTTTTATCTTATATTTTGCCCGTAGGCTGTTGGCCATTATCTAAGTTTTCTGGTGCTGTTTTTCTACTGTTCTGGGGGTAATGTTTTTGTTTTTCCCGCAGTGAGGAAGGGTAGAACTTCTTACTCCAAATTATGCAGGATGTTCTCCTTGTCTTATCCTCTTGTCCACAATATTCTGTCCTTCAACATAGTCCTTGGGCCGTGAAACAAACCTCACAATATGTTCTTAACCCTTACAGTCTCGTAATATAATTTTCCTTTATAATTTTTCCTGAAAGTAGGAGTCAATTTCTTTATTATTTCTTATTTATATGTTTTCAGAATAAAAACTTTACAACATGAAATACAGTTGAACACTTGCTTTCAATTAGAGTATTTGATAATAATATTCAAACATTTTCATGATAACTTACATATTATGCATTTAACTTTTTAATACTTTTAACTTATTTATATTAATAACATTATATACTAAATATAAGAATGCCAAATTGGTTTTAATTGATTCTTTGGTTACTGTCAGGCTACATTAAGATACAGTCGCCTGCACTTATACCTGGTACAGTGGCTGGTACGTTTTGTGAGATGTGGCAACTCTGTGTTTGTTTATATTGCATTACAACTCCCGGAATGGCCCCAAGGAGCCTCCCAATAGAAGTCCGACTAAGGATACAAGATAAGCATTTCAGAGAGTTGCCCCATCTCACAAAACGTACCAGCCACTGTACCAGGTATAAGTGGAGACGACTATACCATTATACCATTAATCACAGGTTGTTCAGTCTTCAGTCAAGGACGTTTTCAGAGTTTGTAGCTGCCTGTAGACCTGCAGGCCACAGATGCACAGCTGAGTTATCTAGTAGATTAATTTGAAATATAAAATTCACTACATGTCGATTTATTCTGGGTTATTTAAAACTGCTGTGATCACTCTGGCTCGTGTTAGTCTCTTAGTCTTGTGCATTATGGAGGAGAAATATTGACATACTTTTTGATGTAGTCAATGAAGAAAAAAAAAATACAGGTAAATTTACACGATTACTAAACGCCTCGGTAGTGACTCTCTAGGTTTTACCACCACCACCACCAAAGGGTAGAGACATTTAACGTGTCCTCTACCGTGGCGAGATACACACCACCTTCACGTGTATACAGTTGATGCGAGAAGTTATCGCCTTGCTCATATCGTGGGTTGGGTTAGGGGCGGGGTGGGGGGGGGTTATAATATCTTAGCTCCCCATAAAGCCAGTGGGTGAATGGGGACAACGACGTGGCTCTCTTTATTGCCTTATTTATTTCTCTTATATTTATCGCTTATATTTATTACCGTTTCCTCCTTTTAATGCCCCCCTCCCCCCCTCCCACGACACCCCGTTCCCTTCACCCCCGCCCCCAAGACCCCTGCCCTCAAAATCCCCGCCCCAAGACCCCTGCCCCCAAGACCCTTCCCCAAGACCCCTGCCCCCAAGACCCTGCCCCCAAGACCCCCTGCCCCCAGACCCCTGCCCCAAGACCCCCAAGACCCCCGCCCCCAAGACCCCGCCCCCACCCTTTTACCTCTCTACCGTCACGAGTCCATATAGTCAACGTCGTATTTATCTCCATAATTTATCACATTTGTCTACTCTAATGTCCTCTTCTGACCAACCAATCGTGTCGTTTATATCTTGTATTTATTATTATTTCCCCACTATTTAATTTCATTCTATGCCCTTCTGTTGCTGTATTGTTTATATACCTTTTAATTACACTTTCCCCCTCTTCGTGTGTCGTATATGTTCTCTTTATTTTTTTTATTTATTATCATTTTCATTTATGTTTCGTATTTATTGCCGTTTCCTCCATTTAATACCATCTTCCTGCACATTTCTGGGTCGTTATGACTTCTTACAGCCAGCGTCCTTGTCATGTTCTTTACTGTTTCGGCATTACTCTCGTCCTTCTCCCTGAAACATATGCCCGGTAACATAAATAAAGCCAAGTCCCATTGGGAGGGTGTATCGACAGCAAGCATGGTCTATGACTCCATTGGTTTTTCGAGGGATTTACCAGAGAGTTTTGTAGAACTGTGGCTGTTACGATTTGTTACTGTGTCAAGTGATTAGAGATAATATTTTCCTGTAGAGTAGCTGTGAATATGTGATAAACTGTTTCAAAAAATCTTCATTCATGTTCAAGTGTTGGAAACTGGGTATTTCAGAGACACCCCTGCAACATCTAAGACTTTAAAGAACATTATGAACAGAAAGATGAAAGTAAGATGATAGAGGGGAAAATATTTCACCTCCTATGAAAACTAATAACTCTGGTTTAATCGACTGTAGATTAAAATGAAGAGAGACAAGATTGGTGCTGCAGCCACAAATATTACAATAATTGATAAAGATTTGTTTAATTATCTCAACAATGATAAATGGCTGGGTATTGTTAGGTGGATGACAGCGACGGGTGATTGCATGAGGGTGAACAAAGAGGCCAGGTCAGTAATGGTGATCCGACTCATCCGCAGGTTGTGATTGCCATTTGAGGTCATGATGTTGTTTGGTGGTTTGTTGATAGCGGCCACAATAGATGATGTGTGTGTGTGTGTGTGTGTGTGTGTGTGTGTGTGTGTGTGTGTGTGTGTGTGTGTGTGTGTGTGTGTGTGTGTGTGTGTCAGTGGGGAGAGGAGGGAAGGGAGTAAGTGTGTGTGTCAGGGGGAGAGGAGGGAGGGAGGGTGAGTGTGTGTGTCAGGGGGGAGAGGAGGGAGAGGAATGAATGTGTGTGTGTCAGGGGAGGAGGAAAGGGAGTAAGGGTGAATAGATGGAGAGAGAAAACTGGGTACGTGACCTAGTGTAAGTGAAGCAGAGAGCAAGAGACAGCGAACGTAGCATAATAATTAGCCTCGTCTCTACCTGTAACTTTAGTCTCACCCCTAATCTCACCCCTATCTTCTAGCCTCACCTTTACCCCCTAGACTCACCCTTACCTCTAACCAAACCTAACCTAACCAGATAAGGGTGCTGTGGCCAAATAGTGTTGCTCACCCTACACCCCTTGACCATGACTGATTGCTATTGTATGTTGTCCTCACCTGTGACCCAAAACCACAGGAGAGAGCGTCAACATTATCACAGTACTGTTTATATATTGACCTCTCAGGGACCCGTGACCTGACAAGTGGTGGCGGAGGTCACTTTGATGTCAGGTTAAGCGGGTCGGCTGTGAGTTTGAAAAATGAAAAAAATATATATCCATTGCAGAGTTATAAGGATTGTTGGTATACTAGAAGTTTGCACGTTTGAGTGTGATTCCTGAACGTGGACTCTTGGCTTTAGGTGAAATACGAGTACGTCCGGCTTCCAATTGCTGATTATCTTCATGTGATAATATACAAAGGTATAAGGTTTATTTTGGGACATATTCTCTGTTCTCCGTTTAACCAGAAAGCAAAATGACTCTCTGAAACAATATTTATAACTTGTTTCAAATTAAGAAGACAAGGATGATGACCTGAAACAAAAGACAATATCGTTCTATGAAACTTCAGACACAAACTTCCTTCTAAACAATAAAAGATAAATAAACAAAAACAGATGTAAGGAAAAAATACAACACGGTGCGACACATCCTACAAAAACAAGTTCTGAATTAAAAGACAAAAGCATGCTTAACCGTAATAGAGAGAAGCCCGCTATTGTACTGCTGTAAAAACTGGCCTCCGCGCCACGTCCGCCGTCATTAAAGCTTGCGTTTTCCAAATACGAGTCCCTGACGACCGTAATGGAAGCTGCGTTTTGGTGTAATTAGCCGCCACGACTGACATACTTCCCACCACCCAGCGCGAGACGAGGGCGAGGGAATCTTTGTCCCTGAAACAATGGAGAAAATGACGTTATAATTCTCGCCTGTGAAGAGAGCAACAGAATCCCCCACTTTACAACAGGTATAAAAAGAATGCCAGAATCATTACGTGAGAGTCGATGTTGATATAAGTTACATCACGACAAAACGCGTTTCAATCTGTTTACTACTGCAAAGGTAAAGAGGGGGGAGGGCAGGGGGAAGACGGGGAGGGGAGGGGGGAGGGCAGGGGGAAGACGGGGAGGGGAGGGGGTAGGCGCCTTCCATCACTTGGGAGGGAGTGAAGAAGACACCCAGGGCAGCATTTACAAAGGCTACTTGTCACAGTTATTACAAAGTGACGCTGGATGTCTATTAACCTTCACCGCCTCGCATGCCTCTGTCTCAGTGCCGACGATGACTCGCCTTCCGGAGAATTATTTATTGATATCTCGATTGATGTTTCCTTCTTGTGAAAATCGTTCCTGATCCTTCTTAATAGAGTCTTTCCGGAAATCACTCGAGAGCTAGACTCACCGCGGTAAACCAAGAGACCTAAAGACTGATGACCAAAGACTAAAATATCGAATACAAGACACAGGAAAAGTAAAGATTAAAGACCGGTTGACTGGAGGATATGGGCACAAGGAATATTTTCATTTAATTGCTCTTGCTCTTCTCAAAAACTCTTTCCTTATCTTGCATGTTGAGATAAAATCGACGACATATAAGTTGAAGGAGCAATGTAAGATACTCGGTGACCAGGGAGGTAGAGGTCGTTAGAGGTCAACCATGTCACCTTAATGGTTAGTTGGGGCGAATTTGACTTTCCCGTTTTCTTTCTTATTTCGGTCATCATCATTTACAGAAGTGACAGTAAAGATCCACAAATATTAAATAATTATCCGGTAATAGAAGGTTAATTAATCTCTTTGGTGGTTTATATTAAGCAAAGATGAAGTAATTACTGTACGATTTTTTTTCTGTAATAAAGAAAAAAGACAAATTTAACCTATAATAAAGTGCAACGTTAAGATGGAGATCAATCTATTCCATCAAAGAATTTATGTCCGTTTCTCCCCAGTCGTAAACATTTGACGAGAGACCACCCTTCAGTATCCCAGGAACAGTGACCATCTTTTAGCATACCATGGCTAGTACCAGCTGCTGTATATACCATGGAGAGTGGCCAGCTTTCATTGAATTATGGAACCTATCTCTGAGTATACCATGGATAGTGTTCATAGTATAACATAAGAAAGATCCTTTTGAGTATATTGAGTATATTACATAGAAGAGATGGGTGAGGCTAACTAATATAGATCTGGGCTTCTAAGTAATGGCCAGATACTGTACTAGAAAACCCACAGCCTTTAGAAGATACTGTACAAGGTAGCTGATAGTGTCTACTCTATCCACTAACTAAGGATGAATGAACTCAATTAGGTACTGTAGAGTTTCAATCTAATTTTGACGCCATGGAACAACCAAATTGTCTAGTTGTTGAAGCGAGCTAATAAGATGAGGTGTCCCAGCCACTGTAAGGTAGAAAAAAAAACTTATGGAAGTCTGAGGACCCTTGTGTATGATTCGGCCGTACAGTCAACAGCAGAGTTTAAGCAAAAGGTAATGGTGATGACGATAGAAAAAAAAAATAATAATAATATGAGGATAAAAATAAACGAGAAGATAGAATTACGTCAAGATGTCCAAAACAGAAAAAAGAAATAGAGCGGAGAATAAATTACTATAGACTATATAAGAACGATAATAATAGAACTAACAATAACTACACCGATAGAGTTACTTATGAAAATTAACGTGAAGAATAAAATCACATCAATACCCAGATATGCCAAGGAGAACAGATTGGATTAATAAAACGTGAAACAGGTATTGGATGATATCACCTGGTCGGCAGCGTCCACGTGTGAGGTAAAAATGAGTTAAAAAGAAAGTAAATTAATTCTGTACGAGGTTATAATGAGAGTGAGGAAGGGAGGATGTGTGGGCCTTGTTGGTCAGACTAGAAGTGATTGAGAATATTGTGTGTGTGTGTGAAGTGTTGGCGAGCAGCAGACATTATCGTGAAGAGTGAGGCAGTTTTAATCAGATTTTGTTGTGGTAATGATGATAGTCCTGAGTGATGGTACGTTCATGGATGTAGGAGAGGTTGTGGTACTGGATATTGTGTTATGCAGTGAGTGTTACATATGTCTAGATATATCATTACACCTGTGTATATACTCTCTATCATTACACCTGTGTCTGGATATCACACACGTGAGGTTGAATACTATAAGAAACTTCTCTACGTAGAAAATTGACACCAAAAATTACCCAAACCACGAAGATAATTGTTTTGGATAAATAAAATAAGGATAAAAGCAACTGGCAGCCAATGGACAACAATCATAATAAAACTGACGTTGATTTTGTTGTCAGTTTATTTTTTACGAGGAATAAAAGTTCCTATAAAGACTGGTTAATATTATTGTGTATCTCGTTGGTGTTCAGCCCCCTCCAGCCCCCGACAGGTGATCACAGGAGCTTATACACTTATAGGTCTGCTGCAGAAAGTCAGGAATGTAATATTTCGTGAATCTTGTGATCGAAAAAAAATTATATATTAAGAGATTATTAGCTAAACATAATGTAATTGATTTCCTGACACGTAATCCTCTTGTAATGAGGTTATTTCCGTGTATTAAGGCGCATTTGGGAAGTAATCTAGCTAGCAATACACACATTTGAATATTAATTACCAAGCAGATGGATGGTTAAAATCACTAGGTGTGTGTGTGTGTGTGTGTGTGTGTTCGTTCCAGACAGACAGACAGACAGACAGACAGATAGATAGATAGATAGATAGATAGATAAATCACACTTCAATTTTCTGAGAGAGTGCTAAAGAGATCCTGTATATTAGGGTACAAGACGTGGGGTGCGGTGGACTCCTTGGCATCATTAAAACTCCTCCTGGCTCCTTCTGTGAGAGAGTCCGGACACACACAAAAGTCTGCCATCCTCGGGTGAGTTGTGTACCTCTCAGGGAAATTCTTTGGAGTTCATATTTTGTCTGAAGAATTTTTTTGAACATAAACTTAGGAAATGTTGGTGTTTTTTCGGCCTCTCTCTCTCTCTCTCTCTCTCTCTCTCTCTCTCTCTCTCTCTCTCTCTCTCTCTCTCATTCCTTTCATATTCCCAACAAAGTACTTCTGTAATTCATAAAATTATTCAAACACTTCTTCACTTTAAATTATCGTTCTCATAACATTCCTCAGGTACTGTGGAGCTAATTAGTGTAAGAGACGGCGCTTTACTGAACAGGTAAAGTTTTTCACCTGGAGATCGGCAACAAAGTGTCTTAAAAGTTAGCACAGAACTTACCCAACTTGCTGAAGCATTTCCTTGAGTAGTGAAAATATCCCTCTGTTTGTACCCATCTTGTAGTGACCTAGAGAGAGAGAGAGAGAGAGAGAGTACATACATATACAACACACAGTTCCCAAAAAGTATTTCATACCAACTCGATGCCCCGGATATGACGCATTAATGAATCTTAAATACATTTTCGATAAACAGTTTCCCAACAATAAAAGAGTAGAGGATAGAGCGTAGCGTGCATTGTTCTGTACTTCTGAACACCTCCCCGCGCCGTTAACATCTTTATTATCAGCTAAGTGGAGCGGAGTCCTCTTACTGTTGCTGGTAATATGCTCTGTTCTCCCTGATATTAGTTAACAATGTACCCCCTTCTTACACTCACACATCCCCACGTAATTGTCTAAATTTTAACACCGTCTTCTTTCAAGTATCGTCTCATTTCTTTCACCTCGCTTCTCTTCAAGGTCATGGAGGCTTTCATAAATAAACATCTACTAAAATACTTTAAAAAGTATTACATCCTCTGTCTTTCTCACTTAACACTTTGCTTTGTTGAGTTGGGAATTAGCTAAGTAGATGATGATAAGTTTTGCTGCCTAGGATATCAGCCAAGTAAGGCAGGATCCTCATGGTTGTGGTGTTTTAACATAGGTGAATTTATGGGAATCAGCTGAGTGGAATAACAAATTATCGTTGCTGTTAAAATGTTGCCAAGTCCAGAAAAACTTGGGGATTGATGGAGTATACAAAAAAAATTCCCGAACCGATAATTCTCCCCAAAATTTTCTGTCCACCTGCATCTCTCTCTCTCTCTCTCTCTCTCTCTCTCTCTCTCTCTCTCTCTCTCTCTCTCTCTCTCTCTCTCTCTCTCTCTCTCTCTCTCTCTCTCTCTCTCTCTCTCTCTCTCTCTCTCTCTCTCTCTCTCTCTCTCTCTCTCTCTCTCTCTCTCTCTCTCTCGGGTCTTCATCTATTCTTCATAGTTTACACGATTTTTTTTACCATTGATATTTGGAAATTACCCAATTGCTATAAATTTTTACCGTCCAATGATGCCCCTTCAACCCCTCTCTACTGTCAACTGGCATTCCCCCTATTGTTCTTTCTACGTCAATTAGCACAATTCCCACTCCCCTTTCAATCTAACCTAACAGCCCCTTCATTCCCTTCCAGCGTCAACTAAAACCCCTTCCATTTCATTTCACCCCTTTCACCCCCTTCCTTTCCCCTTTCAACGTGAACAAACAGTCTTTTCCATGCCCCTTTCAGCGTCAACCAGCTTACCACAACAACAATATAATGGTGACTGGTGGCGGGGCGACGACACAACAACAAGTGATGCAATAGTCTGCCCTCAACACCTGCCACCTTCAGCTGCTGGTGGCAGGGGTGGTGGCAGGGGTGGTGGCAGGGGTGTGGGTGAGCAAAGGGGGAAAGACACACATAGAAACGGATAGATAGACATACAGATAGATAGATAGATAGATAGATAGATAGATAGATAGATAGACAAACGCAATGAAGTGTTTACATACTGGAAAGAGAGTTGGGAGCATGAAGGGATTTCTCTCTCTCTCTCTCTCTCTCTCTCTCTCTCTCTCTCTCTCTCTCTCTCTCTCTCTCTCTCTCTCTCTCTCTCTCTCTCTCTCTCTTTCTCTCTCTCTCTCTCTCTGAAGACGATAAGATGCAAGATTTTATAATGTAGTGAAGTGAGAGGCTGTTGAAGTGAGCAGCTGTTGAAGTGAACGACTGTTGAAATGAGCAGCTGTTTAAATGAGCAGCTGGTGAAGTGAGTAGCTGGTGAAGTGAGTAATATATACAACGATATCGAAGTAAACAAAGCCATGAGCACACCTAGACTTCCTTATATAAATGTATTGAAATTATAATCCTCCTTCATCAAGAAATATCGTGTTCTATTTCACAGTAATTATTCTTAAAGTTTCGTGGTAAATTTCCTGGATAGGTAAAAAATATCATAAATATTTCAAGATAAAATGCCATCAAGAGGTAAATTATACTATTTTTTGTTAGCCTGATGTGTCTGTGTTATGTTGAATGCCAGAGGAGGCAGAAGGTAGTTTTTCGCGTTTGCTGGCGTTCTGGCGTTGTGTATAGTAGTGAGTTATTAGTCAGAGTAGGAAACACCAGACGGTTATAAGTGCCTCTGTTGGCGTTGTTGTTCGTGTGTATTTTTTCTACACACACACACACACACACACACACACACACACACACACACACACACACACACACACACACACACTACAAGGATCCAGGAATTGTGGTGTGTTTGAAGTCCGAGAATCCCAGTGGACATCGCTAATGACACACACCCTGAGGACTGGAGCAACGTCTCCTTCTCTCTCTCTCTCTCTCTCTCTCTCTCTCTCTCTCTCTCTCTCTCTCTCTCTCTCTCTCTCTCTCTCTGTCTCTCTCTCTCTCTCTCTCTCTCTCTCTCTCTCTCTCTCTCTCTCTGTCTCTCTCTCTCTCTCTCTCTCTCTCTCTCTCTCTCTCTCTCTCTCTCTCTCTCTCTCTCTCTCTCTCTCTCTCTCTCTCTCTCTCTCTGTTTCTTTTTATTTGTCCCAAGGAACATAAATAACTCCAAACCTAAACGGAAGCTCAAGGGGGATACATTTGGTTCATTCTGACAATTGCAGTTAGCTGAATGCAAATCTCCTGGTTGTAGAGACTGAACGAAGAGTTAACCTTTGGAGTGACATTGAGGAGGAGGGATACCTACCCTCTATAATATCTTACTGTATATCTACATGCAAACAGACAGACAGAGAGAGAGAGAGAGAGAGAGAGAGAGAGAGAGAGAGAGAGAGACAGAAGGGAAACAAAAGATAAACGGATGGGAGAGATATAGAGCCAGGTAAAGCACCATCACAACCACGTGTAAGTCATAACCTTGTGTAAACACCAAGCGTGTATCAGCTGTTTCCGACACACCAGCCATTATGTGAATGAAGGCGATCAGCTGTTTCCTACACGCTAAACGTACGGTGGTAGGGGGGAGGGCGTGATAATGGCTTCTTGTGGTAGCTCCCTTGATGATGGTGGCGAGATGGTGGTGGTGGTGGTAGGCGAAGCGATTGTTGTGGTGATGGTGGTGGTTGATGAGGTAATTGTAGCCGCTTGGGAGGGGTTTGGTGGTGGTGATGATGGTGGTGGAAGGGTAGGAATTGTGTATATCTGTACACAGGTGAATGGAAGTCTTCGCTGCGATACACGGAAGATCTTGTGAGGTTCTATATGATTTCCTCTCCCCACCACAACACATCCATACCTACACCCAAACACACAAGCAACCACAGACACACACACACAGATACACTCACAAACCCCCCTTCCTCTACCACACAATAATCAACTATTAGAATGAAAACTAAACATATTAATCAGGTCTAGTTTATTTTTTATATAATAATATTTCCCCCAAATCTCAAAATTGTTAGTACCTGGTAAATCTTGCTTAGACACTGATGAAGAGTAAAAAAAACTTGATTAATTTAGCATCTCCACCAATTACCTGCTGCCTTAAAAGTAAATATAATGACGTCAGAACTGATATCTGATTCTGTAGAACTCTTATCCAATCAGGTGATGTTATAGAGGTAAAGGTGATGACGTCAAACCCATCTTTCTGATTACTTAATGGTCTCGTCCAATCAGGTGTTCTTCCATGTATTTCTCTTTCTTCCTCTCTAAGACTCCTCCATCTCTCAGTTATTTCCATAGAGCTTCTACATTTATCTCTGTATCTAGTTTAGTTCCCCAAAAATGAGAAGAAAAGAAAGGTGTAGGTGACAAAGAAAATGAAAGAGGTACAGCTAGAGACAGAAGCAGAGAGAGAGAGAGAGAGAGATTGGTTCCCCTCGCTTAATTTAACTCTAATTGGTAAACACCTGCGTCTTGCACCTCTCTGACCGTCTCTCAAGATGGCAAGAGGCTTCCTTCCTTCCCTCCTTCCCCCTCCTTCCCCCTCCTACCCTTCCTTCTTTCCATCCATCCATCCTTCATTCCCTCCTCCCTTTCTTCCCTAGCCTACACGGGTGCATCTGTTCTTTCCGGAAATGTCTTTAGAAAATCGTTCGTCGGGTCTGGCCATCCACTCTACTGTACTTGACATATCGCAATATTCTCGCTACTTCACTCATACCGGAAGTTCACTGTTTTTTTCTTACTATAATCCTGTCTTAATTTTGACCCATAGTTCTTTATAAAGTTGTTTTGTTTACTTTTTAATTATTTGCAAACTTATTGATCTTACGATATTGTATTGACGCCTTGGAGACCGTAATATTAAAAACTAAACTTTATGTTAAATTATTTACTAACTGGAGATGTAAGAACTTCTAGCTTAAGATAATACCACAGAGATTACTGATGGAATGAGGCCACAGTTTGCACTGACACCTCAGATGCTTGCCCTCTCCTCTCTCCAGTGTTTACGGGAAAAACTAACGGAGGATCACGCTGGTGTCGACGCAATAGTTCTTTCTTTGTCTTGTACAAGACCTTGGTGATGACGCCAACACAGCAGTCGTGGTGGTAGTGCCTTCAATGGTGTTCCAATTTACAAACTTGATCGCGTAAGAAAGTTTATTTCAATATGTATGTTTTTGTGTTCTTGTCTATACCTCTGCATACACCAATATATATATATATATATATCTGTACCTTCACCATCACAATCCTTCCGGCCATCTTCCTTTTTCTCTCTCTCTGACAATTACACGAGTGTCTAATTTCATACACAAATTTACATGGACTCTCGGGGAAGCAGGTAACCCTCCAACGCATAACAAATATTTGCTGTGAAAGTTCCTCCTCCGCCGTCAAGCACAAGGTTAGGTACACATTTAGTCCAATGCTCAGCTCTGAAAACATCCGCTGGGATGTAAGTGGACGTAAAACTCGTAAGGCAAACATAATCTTTAGCTCAGACTACCTAACTCTGAATTAGGAACGTTGATTGAAGCAGCTTGTTGCAGGAGCTGTTTGTAGAGCTGTATTGATGATGCTATATGGTGTCTGTCAGTTGTGTAATATACATAATGACGTTCTTAGTATTACATAAAGGCGTGTTATTTGAGAGCTTTGAGTGCTATGATGTCTCTTGTGTTAATTGTATAGAAGTAAAGTTATATTCTGCTGCTTCTTTATGGTCTTAAGGTGAGGGAAGATTCCTACAACCAGTCAATTAAAAAAAACTCCTAAAATGTGTCTTTTGTTTCTTTTCTCAATTTCTAGAACATCTTTATTCTCTCACAACACGCGGGGGAGTCTTAATCATTCACGACACACTCACCATACCTCTCAGGTCTTCCTCGTAGATATATCGGTGACCTTTCAAACAATTCTATCTAAGGTATCAATAAATTTTTTCAACAGTAACCTTTAGAATTGGTGTGTCGTCTCTCTCTCTCTCTCTCTCTCTCTCTCTCTCTCTCTCTCTCTCTCTCTCTCTCTCTCTCTCTCTCTCTCTCTCTCTCTCTCTCTCTCTCTCTCTCAATTTTTACGTAATTTGAGAAAACGTTTGTCCTTAAACTGTTGAATAACCCTGAGACCCTTATTTCATGTTATGTTCTTATTACGGTTCCAAATATGACCTTAACTGAATCCTATATATCTTACCTTCTTGTTCCGAACAGTATACCTTTAACCTTTTGATCTCTGTAACTCTGAGCACTTTATGAATGACTTTATTTCCGTGAGACTTCTGACTTTTGACCCGTGGTAAGATTTGACTTTCAATCGATCGTTCAAATGTTTGGTAGTGTCGCATGAGTTCTGATTGTGGGTGTTTTTATACGTGACCTATTGTTCGTGGTGACCTTTGACCTCTGGCCTTCGGAATTATGAATAATTGAGAGGGTAGGGCCATGTACGTGTGTGAGGCGAGCTTAACTCCTGAGCCTACAGGGTAAGCTGGAATATTAAACAGACATAATATATTCATGAAGGGACCCAGTAATTAGCTGGTCTGGTACTCACTCGTCGAGCTCTCTCACGGATACATAGGGGGAAGGGGGTGAGAGGTGATGAGGCAGCAGGAAGGAGGGGGGTGACGGGGATAGATGAGGGGGAAGTGACAGTGGGAGGGGGAGGAGTGACGGGGATAGGAAGAGTAAGAGGTGAGGGGGTGTGACAGGGATAGATGGGGGTAGAGTGAGGGGAGCAGCAGGGAGGAAGGGGGGGTGACAGGGGATAGATGAGGGGGTATAGTAAGGGGAGCGGGAGGAGGGAAGAGATGTAAGGGGACGTCAAGAGAGGGGAGAGGTGAGGGAGCGTCAGGTGAGGGGGAGAGGAGACAGGGGAGGCGACACGAGGATGTGTGGGGAGAGAGGAGGGAACGACAGGAGGCGAGGACGAGGGAGAGGAAAGTCGACAGGGGGGAGGGAGGGGGGGAAAGAAGGAGGGTGGATGGCTATTGGGAGTAAACGTGGAGGCGGGAGAGAGAAAGAGGGAGGAAGGAAAGAGAGGGAGGGGAAGGGAGGGGAAGGAGAGTGAAGTAAAGGGAGGATTTTAAATAGTAAAGTAGAGAAGGGGGAAACAAGAGTTGCGGGTTTCTCTCTTTAGTCATAAGCTATTTACAGTTCTGAGTTAATATCACTCTCTCTCTTTCTCTCTCTCTCTCTCTCTCTCTCTCTCTCTCTCTCTCTCTCTCTCTCTCTCTCTCTCTCTCTCTCTCTCTCTCTCTCTCTCTCTCTCTCTCTCTCTCTCTCTCTCTCTCTCTCTCTCTCTCTCTGTCATTCTTCAGTCCAATTATCAATTATCCCCAGAAACCAATTCACCACACACTCACTTACCAGTTACACTATCAAAGGAAAATGAAACTTTATGTAATTATTGTCTAATATACAACACTATGAAAAATAACGAAACTCCTTAAAAAATACACCTAACCTGATGATATAGATGAGATAATGACACCCCATTCATACCTGTCTGACGTAACGATATGTAATTAGTGAGGTATTGTTTACGTTAATACACAAAGCCAAGACACACACAGGAGTCAACAATGGTGAGTGAGGAGGAGATTGGTCTAAGTCACACGAAGTAAGTGGTTGTTACTGAGCTGGGGAGAGGAGGGGGATGAAGATAGGGGGAGGATTAAGAAGGGGAAGATGGGGAAGAGGAAGGGAGAGGAGGGAAGGGGAGAGATGGGGAGGAAGGGAGAGAGAGGGAGAGGGGGGGGAGGGAAGGAGGGAGGGATTAAGAAGGGGGAAGATGGGGAGGAGGATTAAGAAAGATGGGGAGGAAGGGAGAGGAGAGGAGGGGGAAGATGGGGGTGAAAAGTTGGTGGAGGGAGTGGATGGTGGGTTTAGGTAGTGCTGAAAGAAGTGGAAGAAGGGAATGGAGGAGGGACAGAGAAAGAGAATGAGAGGAATGTGAGATGTGAGAGAGAGGAATGAGAGAGCATGGGGATGAGAGGAACAATCTTGGTGTTTGTTATATTTGGTTAACAATATTCCTGGTGTTGTTAACGATGGCTGTGACGTGAAGGTGTTGGTAGTGAAGTAACGTGAGGAGGAGGAGGAGGAGGAGGCACTCACGAGCTGAATTACACTCATCGGATAACACAGCCTTGCCGAGTCACGTCTTTCAAGGTGAGAGACATGAACGTTGTACCTTTCTACTGAATAACATTTTCCAGAACAAGAATGGTAAAGTTTCTCAAGTTTATGCATTAAATCTTCCCACGATCACTCACTGTTTCTGAGCCTGACACAAGTTCCGAGGATTACAGAATACGATCAGACTCAACCAGAATTAAGAATAAACTACTCGATGCGATGTTATTCTTGCTCTTCTAAACTTTCAGTGAGAGAGCTGGGTAGGAGTGGTAGTAGAGGTGGCAGGGTAGGAGAGGGTGGGGTAGGGAGCAGAGGGGGTGGCAGGGTAGGAGTGTGCGGAGGTGGTAGGGGCAGGGTAGGAGAGATTGGGGGGGAGGGAGCAGAGGAGGTGGTGGGGGTAGGGAGTGTGCGGAGGAGGTGGTCAGGGGCAGGGTAGGAGGGAGGGAGGAAGTGGGGGGTAGGAGTGTGCGGAGGAGGTGGTAAGGTGTGGGGTAGGCGAGGGTGGAAGAGGGAGCAGAGGGGGTGGCAGGGTAGGAGCGTGCGGAGGAGGTGGTAAGGTGGCAGGGTAGGAGAGGTGGGGAGGGAGCAGAGGGGCTGGCAGGGTAGGAGTGTGCGGAGGAGGTGGTAAGGTGGCAGGGTAGGAGGGAGGAGACGGGGAACTTATACAAAGAATTAAAAAGTCTTGTCAAGTCGTGAAATATTCCCCCAGTAAGTGGGACTTTTAGTTTGTACCTAAGAATAGTCGATTAAGTGTATTTCTTCTCGGAAAAATTAACAGAAATTAAACGAAGGAACAATTAATTCTCCCCACAAGTGTGCTAGAGTTACAAGGTCTAAGAACGATAATGATGTCAACGAATACTTTAACCCGATAGTAAATGTCAAGATAAGAAAGGATGGTATTGTAACGTTAGGTCTACTTGTATAAATGTCGACCATATTCTATAGTTAAAAAAAGAGGTGTACCGATTTATCTCTATACAAGGTTACTTAGGAAAAACCGATCGCAATAAATACAAGATGTTATACAGAGTTCAACTTTCTTGAAATTGTGTTCCTATACGCAGTCGTATTATGGATTTTGAGAATATATTGACTTGGTCGATTTCTCATTTCCCTGAAGTTCTTTATGAAAGCTGCTGCCAACGCCTTACATAAGAGTAAATCGGATCAACTGATATAAACGAATACCAACATAGATGAGTATTCACAGATATGGTATAAATATTTGGGACTGTAAATTAAAAATTCCGGTTTCCTCTCCACTTCGTCCCTACAACACAGCAAATGTGGGGAATTTTTATGGCCAAATAAGTTTGTAAGGTTACCTGCCGCCCGGTGTTAATAATACATTCCTCACTAAGAACCACCGAAAGGGGAGCAAAACTCGCCTGTGAATCTACCTTGATTACCTGTCGAATGTGATGAAATACACCAAAGCCAAATTCGATGAAATCCAATGCTTTAATATTCGCTCGTCCAATCTTCCTACTTTAAATTCTATGAATCGAAAATTCCTCGAATATGGCCGCTTTGGCTTATGATACGAAATGGTGTATTTTAAGGTTCAGTTGAAAATATGAAATAATGGGAGACAGTAAAAAATAGGAATCAATAATAATTCTGAGTTGTTTTTTTTATCTATACATTCATTCCAATTCCACCTCTGTACACACAGCCAAGCTCTGTCAAATATAGTCCATATGACGTAATCAAGCGAAGTTTTACCATTGGGTAGGACCGCATGTTCTTCGTTCATGATGCACGAGGCATACAGTCCAAGATGGTTCACCTAGTATCGCATTGTTCATTCGATTCCCAAAGCACGTATGGAGGGGGAGGGGTCGTGAAAAATATCTACAGCAGTGGGTAAGAAGCTCCTCCTCAAGGTGTTCAATACTATATCCATTTATTTAAATTCTAATTCCATTTTCAAGGCGTCAAGGATGAAGGCGACTGGTGTTGGAGGTGCCAATGTTAAGGTAGAGTTGGATGTTGTAAATTATTAATCATTGCAATACTTACGGTGACCGCTGGCTCTCAGCTAATCACCTGAGGAAAAGTTACTCGGGCCCTGCTGCCTGTCGTAGTGTGTGTGTAACCTGCAGGTATTGATCAGTCGGTGAGTGTTAAAGAGCTGTCAAAGGCTTAGCGCGTTCTCCTAGCTAAAACATCCTGAAGTAACTTAAGGATATTTATTTTCTTTATGACTTCGTGGGATTCTGTCTGTAATTGTTATTATCTTTCCACGTGAAGAAACAAATTTATTTCGAACAATAGTTTCCATACCTACTGTAATCCTCTGCAACCATATCTACAGGAGCGAGGCCACAATAAGTTATGCTATATTATTCGCTGTGGTGAAGTTATAGTTAGTACTAAGTAAAGTGAAAAGTTTTATTTCGTAACGTGAGGTTGTGTGCAGGGTCGCTCACAGCTCTCACTAATGGCCGAGGCTAACTCACCCCTTGTAGCGTAGGGAGGAGGCTAACTCACCCCTTGTAGCGTAGGGAGGAGGCTAACTCACCCCTTGTAGCGTAGGGAGGAGGCTTCCTGTGCTTTTACCTATTTTTTGTGCATTATCCAAGCCTGGCTTTTGTTGTGTGAGCCCGGGGAGTATCGCCACGGGGAACGAGTCACCGCTGGTCACTACTACAGTATGTAATCCCTTTATGTGGTGAAACATGATGGATAAAATCTGTTGTGTTGTATTAAGTCTCTCTCTCTCTCTCTCTCTCTCTCTCTCTAAAAGAAACAGACAAGGGAAGTCAGGGATGAAGCAAATCAAACAAGAATTCGGAAGACCCCACAAAAAATCACAAAATAGAAAAGGAGAAACATTTCTCATCACACATGCATATAGCCTGATATTCCTTCAGTTTCTGGTTGTTAAAATCTTGAGAAGGTGAGTTTGCTCAGGTATGTTTGACCAATTAGGAGCGGTCAGTGAGCCAACAGCTAGTCTAGAAGGTCAACACGACAAGGGCTCTCGTAAACAAAGTAGGAACAGGGAGAGTAGAGTTTTATAAAATGATAAATTTGTGTCCTTTCGTGAGGCTGTGTAGAGTTACCTGACTAGATTGAGCTGTTGAGTGTGAGTGTGGCTGAGTGTGTTCCTTGGTATAATGAAGTGTGTTCAGGTGTGGAGTGTAAGTTTGATTGAGTGTGTTCCTTGGTATAGTGAAGTGTGTTGAGGTGTGGAGTGTAAGTTTGATTGAGTGTGTTCCTTGGTAAAGTGGAGTGTGGTGAGGTGTGGAGTGTAAGTGTGGGCGAGTGTGTTCCTTGGTATAGTGAAGTGTGTTTTGGTGTGGAATGTAAGTTTGATTGAGTGTGTTCCTTGGTATAATGAAGTGTGTTCAGGTGTGGAGTGTAAGTGTGGGTGAGTGTGTTCCTTGGTATAGTGAAGTGTGTTCAGGTGTGGAGTGTAAGTTTGATTGAGTGTGTTCCTTGGTATAATGAAGTGTGTTGAGGTGTGGAGTGTAAGTGTGACTGAGTGTGTTCCTTGGTATAGTGGAGTGTTTTGAGGTATAGAATAGAGGTGAGGATAAGTGTATCTTTAGCTTAATTGAGTGTGTACAACTGTAGTGTCCCGATAAAGCTAAGTGTGGTAGGTGAAATTGAGTGTGTTGACTGCTGAATGTTAGGTTAGGTTAGGTTAGGTTAGGCTAGGTTAGGTTAGGTTAGATTAGGTTAGGTTAGGTTAGGTTAGGTTAGGTTAGGTTAGGTTAGGTTAGGTTAGGTTAGGTTATCAGATGCAGTCGTCCTCAGAGCTCTATGACCCACCTATCAATGGTAATGCTACTGAGGAGATTATCAAGGCAAAAAGTCTCAAGGCTCTCGCGATTGTTACTTTGAACGGTTGAGCTAGAACTCCTAGTGAGAAGATCAGTGAGGAGATTATGCCAAGTGCGCCAAAACAACACAATAAAGACACCGTACACGAAATACATCACCGAAAAAGGTCAAAGTGTTGGCCAGAATGTGAGTGAACTTTCGAGTGATACAGCCCGTGCAACACAAAGACGACCCACACAGGAGATAGTGAACCATTCGTAAGGCGGATCACTGTATAAACAGCTTCTTCCTCTCACTCCTGTTATATCCTTCATCATAAAAACTCAATACACATTATTTTATACATTGAAGAAGTCCCCTGAAGATGATGGTTACTATACATCAAATCACATCTTACACACCACTATCAGAACCGTCTGTAGGTCGATAGGAATGAATTGAAGTTATATTGTCACTGAAATTCCCACGATAAGAGATGATAAAATAGTGTGGTGTTATTAGTGTTATGTCTTTCCTTCTATATCTCCTTTATAAGTTTCTTGATTATTTTCATTCTTTTTTTCTAACTTCATTACTTGTCTATATCCATTTATTATTCTTTTGTTCATGCCACAGTCCTTTTATTATCACTGTTTCTCTTGTTCTTATCTTCATAAATAAGTCTCTTGTTCCCTCAAACATCGCTATTTCTCTTATTCCTCCCCCGTCATTATCACTGTTTGTCTTATTCCTCCCCCGTCATTATCACTGTTTCTCTTATTCCTCCCCCGTCATTATCACTGTTTCTCTTATTCCTCCCCCGTCATTATCACTGTTTCTCTTATTCCTCCCCGTCGTATCATTTCTCTTATTCCTCGTCATTATCCCTGTTTCTCTTATTCCTCCCCGTCATTATCACTGTTCTCTTATTCCTCCCCGTCATTATCACTGTTTGTCTTATTCCTCTGATCCCATTATCACTGTCGTATCACTGTCTTATTCCTCCCCGTCATTATCACTGTTTCTCTTATTCCTCCCCGTCATTATCACTGTTTCTCTTATTCCTCCCCGTCTCATTATCCTGTTTCTCTTATTCCTCCCCCGTCGTATCACTGTTTCTCTTATTCCTCCCCCGTCATTATCACTGTTTCTCTTATTCCTCCCCCGTCATTATCACTGTTTCTCTTATTCCTCCCCCGTCATTATCACTGTTTCTCTTATTCCTCCCCCGTCATTATCACTGTTTCTCTTATTCCTCCCCCGTCATTATCACTGTTTCTCTTATTCCTCCCCCGTCATTATCACTGTTTCTCTTATTCCTCCCCCGTCATTATCACTGTTTCTCTTATTCCTCCCCCGTCATTATCACTGTTTCTCTTATTCCTCCCCCGTCATTATCACTGTTTCTCTTATTCCTCCCCCGTCATGACCACCACTCCTCTCTGTTCTTGCTAACCCATTTCTTCAACTTCTCATTTTCTACAAAAGTTAGACGTTCATTCTCTCTCATCTTCCTCATCACTTTTTATCTACTTTTTAATTTTTATTTTTTATCCTAGAATTTCATGGCTTTTCTTGTTGACATTTGACATAAGATTCTTGAGTCTTTTTTATGAATTAATTAATACCTAAGTTCATAAATATAATGTTCTGAATAAATTACATTGTTGTACCTTTAAAAAAATTCAATATTATTTTTCTGTAGATTATATTTTATTCGTCAAGAGAGACATACAAAGGTACAAGATGGTATAATTTTTCGTAGACTTTATCATTCTTTATCGTTCTATTGGTACACTACAGCAACTCAGCAACATGTATGTATGTATGTATGTATGTATGTATGTATGTATGTATGTATGTATGTAATAATAATTAACGGTTTATTGAAAGAGCATGGCAGCTGGAAGGCTGAAAATATACAGTTACATAATTGGGGAATGGGTCTCTTGATTGCCAAATAATATACAAGTAACATAAGAGATACAGATATGATATATAATAACTAGGTGGGGAGAAGGTCATATTGCAGGGCATTTCAACATAGTGACAGTGCAAGAAGGTAAGATTGACTGGGAGTGAATACACTGATTGATTACAAGTTATTGATAGTTTTTACAATGGTTGGGACTAGGCTGTTCTTATAGCGATCAGTACGTGCTCGTATGGGCTAGATGCGGTTGTGGTGTCGAACAGTAATTTGCGGACGAGGGATCTCGGGTGGAAGGATGTGTGTGTGTGTGTGTGTGTGATACAGAGGATAATATAAACGTTAGATTCATTATCATTATCAGGAGAGACAAGGTCAGATGTTGGGTCGACAGTTGGAGCCTCTCGGTCAACAAGTCGACTCTATATTCCTGTCACATTCCCTTTAATTTTCTTACTTCACAGTGCGGAGAGAATGTTGTTATGTGCACCAAAGAATGTTATGTGCATCAGTATCAAGACAAGACAGTATAGTTGTCCCTCTGCCATATGTGTTGATGAATATTACTGAGTTACAATAGAGTAAACATCTCATCGGGGATACCAACTGCTCATGGTTATATATCGTACCAGGGATAAACAGCAATAAATAAGAGAGAGGTTGAAAGAAGAAACAATAATGACGAAGATACAGAAAAGAGAAAACCATAGACATTATAAATATATAAACCTACAAATTCCAAGCTGGAGAAAAAGACGATTTAACACCTGAACAATTTCACAAGGGGGGGGGGGGGTAACGGAGGTGACCAGGGACTATTGCTTCGAGTTAACACATTTCCGGCAGGTGGAGTGATGAGTCTCAGGAGGCTGACTGAGGCTCACGATCAAGTCTCTCTCTCTCTCTCTCTCTCTCTCTATTTATGCTATCTCTCCGTATGCATTGTCCATGTGTGTGTATTCGTGTTATCTTTGTATTTGCTTATTTCTATAATCTTCGTGTCCATTTTGTCTTTGTGTGTGTGTGTGTTTGGAAGTGTTGTGTAATTTTACCCATCAAGGTAGAATCATTTTACCTCTGATTATTTGGTTCTGAGAATAAGAGATTTTTAAGTCCTCTTCTTACCAAAAACAAGACTAACAGACTTAAATCGGATCGACGGATTCATACACCTACGCACGGAAACACTCACTGAAAGACGCATGCACGAACTCACACTCATACGCAAGGATGCACTCACACACGCACGAACGCACTCACACAAGGAAATCGCACTCAAAAGGCCAACACTCAATGGTCTCTTGCAACAGGTGGCGAGGCATAATTACTCCTCTCGCAAGCGCCATCACACTTCTATCAAATTACTGCCTTGTGAAAATTAATTCCACACATTTGACAAAGGAGAGAAAGGCGACTGGAATTAATCTCATGCAAATTCTAAACTCACTGAGCCGTCCAAATAACACAGGTGATGATGGGTGTTGTTGAGGCTCTTGGTCTCAGGTAATCTCATTTAGGTATTTACACGTTCCTTCATCAATTCACCTGACTCATCATTTACTCATGATACCGTAGAAATATTTGTTAGGGATTTAGTAAGGATTTTTAGGCTAGTAACTAAGGATAACTTAGATAAATAGGGATTTTTTTTAAATAGTCAAATAGAATAAATAATAACACAAGAAACAAAAAGGTTTTCTACTGCTTTGGTGGGGAGTTTTTCCATTCTACATAACATTTGCAGTAGTTCTTGTCATATCTTCGCCAGCTGGTATCAGAGAGAGGATTGTAGTCAAAGTAAGATGCTTAGATTATTTTACTTGTGGTATCGAGGCGGCCACATTGATCGTCACTTGGACCCTAAAGACCTCTGACCAGGATCGCGACAGAATGAAGGATCATGGTGCACTGAGGTAGAGTCTCTCAGGAGGTATGTTAATAAGATTATATCAACAAGGAAAAATTTACAGTTTTACTACAAATTTTCTTTGCTAGCAGAATATTTAAATTAATTACGTAGTTACTAGGGTAAGCAAACCTCTTGACAAAGCTTATAAGATAAATTATATGTAAACTATAATAATTAGGCCTATATTGTATTATCAACGTGATCTACTGTACATATCTCCCTGGAAAATTATATCTTGGTGTGGTAAAAAGGTTTGAGTGTGGACGAGGGGACACCTTGTTACCGCTCGGCAACACGACGGTCACGTAATGCTGGTGAAGCGGGCGAGGTTGAGAGGCGGTAAGGGAAGGGTAATAGGAAAGGGGAAAAGGGTTTAGAAAGACAAATGACACTGATACTAGCAGCTGGTGAGGCTTGCTGGAGGATGGAGGTGCCAGAGGGAGGGAAATTGGCAGGTTTTCCTCACTACAAATGGAGCGTGACGCTACTACATAATTCGTTTGTTCGCACCATCAACAAGAAATGGCGTTTAATCTACATACAAACGAGTCCTTCTACCAGGCTGGCTAAGATAATGGGATGGAGGTACGGGCTCCACCTACCCAGCCAGAATAATGGGAGTGAGAAATGGCACCGACCAGACCAGCAGCCAGACGAAGTGGACGAAAGATGAGTCTTGGCCAGGAGCTAAGACCTTTACTCATTTACTATAACAAACTCGGAAATTTATGAATGTTGATCTCCCTTATACACCCTGAGTTATGAGTTTATATTGCATGTAGAAACTCAACTGACTTTTACTTTTGGTTTTCAGTTATCATTTAATTCAGTGAAGAACAATTTAAGAATTAATTTCATATATTTAGTGTCGGAAATTAATTGTACTTTCTGGTCTATGAAAGATAGTGTTTTCTCTCTCTCTCTCTCTCTCTCTCTCTCTCTCTCTCTCTCTCTCTCTCTCTCTCTCTCTCTCTCTATGTCTCTCTCTCTCTCTCTCTCTCTCTCTCTCTCTCTCTCTCTCTCTCTCTCTCTCTCTCTCTCTCTCTCTCTCTCTCTCTCTCTCTCTCTCTCTCTCTCTCTCTCTCTCTCATCTCCTCATGAGACTCTCTTAAGGGGCTAGTTCGCCACCATCACCTCAGGTATTTGTCCTCTACACCATTGATACTGTGTTCAATATATCTTCCCTTAACCTTAGTCTTTATAGTCAACAATTGCTGTCATCTACAACTGTTTACGTAAATAAGTTTTAGAGACGAAACTCCCATTTCTATTTCAACTCATTTCTACCCTAAGAGATAAAATAAAAATAAGTTTCCCCATTGCTCTCAGGATCAGTTTAGTGAAGACTCGCCTTCATTACCATTAGCGACTTTGTATTGCAGTGAATAGCATCTTTTTCCGTGCCTTTGAGAAGCTTCTCAGCCCTGAAGAAAAGTTTTAATGAGTATTGGCAGAGCAGCGATGGATGGCTCGTAAGCCAACTCCCAGGCAACGATGGATGGATCCTAAGTCAACCCTGAGACTCCGGACAACATTCACGGCAAAAATCAAGACTTGAATCTGAGAGTCTCATTAATTCGGAACTGTTATATACTTTAAAGAAGTGAACCAGATTTCTTCCGTCTTCCCCTTTTCTCTCTCTCCCTCTTTTACTTCACTGCAATTTAGTGCAGATTATTGTTGGAATTTGGCTCAGAACTGAAAAGTTAAGCCACCTGAGCTCAGAGTTTGGATCAACTATAGAAAAAAAATCTATTTAGTTCACGTATTAACAAAAAACTCGCTGTGTAATTCTATATAGATTCAATTTTATTCATTTTTATTTAAACTTCGTTGCATCAAATTTAAAAAAAAAATCTATAAGGATGAAAAAGGGTTGAGATACAAATATATATAGAAGGGGATAATACTAAAGAGGAGAGAAAATAATTAAAAGTAATGAAAAGGATAAGGAGGATTACATTTACCCATCAGCTAAGATTACATTCAGAGGTCCTTGTTGATTTCTGTGTCAGCTTCAGGTACTTAGAGTGTTTTGTTAAGCTGTAGGAGGTATTAATAGTCATGCATGCAATATATTTTTACTCAAACTACACAAATAAACGAAAGTATAGATGACACGTTCACATTCATGCACGGATATGTACACACAATATTCACACCCTCATACAGACACACACACACATTTGTTTTCACAGTCACGTATAAAACACACAAGCAAAATAAACACGCACCTGAACAAGCAGTTGTTTTAGTATGATGACAGAAACTAACTAACAACTCCAGTGAGAGAGCCAGTTTGACACCCTTTTATGCTGTAAGTGTTGACCCTGAGTTTAGTTGTGTGTGTGTGTGTGTGTGTGTGTGTGTGTGTGTGTGTGTGTGTGTGTGTGTGTGTGCTTGCGTGTGTGTGTGTGTGCGCGTGTGTGTGTGTGTGTGTATGTGTGTGTGTGTGTGTGCGCGTGTGTGTGTGTGTGTGTAGTGAAAGGTTTATAGTATACATCAGTTATACACTCATTCAAACGTGATACTGAAGAAATTTTACTTACGCTATATTTTGTCTAATATAATATAAAGATACCAGCAATCAAAATATACATCATATTCATAATTCAATAAATATTTTTAATCTAGAACTCAATGTATAAAATAAATTTAAATATATTACAAAATCGGCTGACAGTGACATTATTATTCCTGATAAAAATATGAAAAAAGAGTACCATCAGCTGTAAGAGAGATCACCAAGAGGAGGGTATAATGATATGGATGATCTTGACAGAGCCTTATGAATAGTTTATGCAAATTACGTCTATAGCACAAACCAGCTCCTGAAAAGTTGATGTGCTCCATGAATCTATATGGTAATGCCTGGCCTCCACTTCTGGCTGTGTCACCCTTGCTTCCGTTATACTATGTGTAATGTTCTCACTCTACGTGTTTTGTGATTAGGTTTTGTGTTATGTGATTATGTGTTAAGTTTTCTTTAAAATTAATCTCGATATTATATCATTTTTTTCACGTGATATTGATTGTTATTAATGAACGTCTCATGTTAGTTTTATGTGTTATGTTAATTTGATATTTGTTAATGTTAATATACCAGATAAAGTGTATGACAAACTTATCCTCAAGAGAATTGCAGGACAAACAGAGAAAGGGAGAGCATACGAGGATCACGTATTTGGGTTCAAATCGCATGTGGAAAGTTTCAGGTGGAATAAAAGACATTGTTTGTGGCATCTATAGATTTAGAGAATAAAAATGTATGATACGATAGAGAGGAAAGCGATTAGGAAAGTATGACAAACGTATAGGGTCAGTAAGAAAAGTTTGATTGCTATATAGAGTTTTCTTAGAAGGATTGAAGCCATTCTTAGTGTTTTTTTGTTTTATTCTCATGAATGGATTAGTATGACAGGTGAAAGTAAGGATGACGGAGACAGATGCCACTCTCATACAACATATAGCCATCACACACACACACACACACACACACACACACACACACACATACGCGCACCCCACACACCGCCCACACACCGCCCACACACGCCCACACATCAACACATCACGGCACTCCCTCCCTCCCTTCCCTTCACATCCCTCCCTGAGAGCGCATCGCTAATGTCTACAATCCTGCCTCCGGGGTGGTACTGTGTTGACAGATATGCTAATGACCAGTTTACACAGTTAGCCACTAAAGCGCTGCCACCATGGCCAGTTTGTGGTGGGCACTCGGCGGTATACTGACCAACCGGCTGCACACCTCGGTGCCACTGGTTCGAATCTCAGTTTTTAATGTGTCGCTGTAAGCTACTATCCACTTAACAACGAACCAAGAAGAGAAGTGTATGACACAGGAAATGTTTTGGTTAGGTAAACTTATTTAACCACCATTAATCAGGACAAAATATATACCATATGTATATTGCGGTGAGTAGTCTCCTCGATCTCTGCTGCACCAACAGTTCTGTGGGATGTGAATTATGTACACCTATAGATTTTCAACTGGGGGAAAGATATGTCGGTGTTTGGGGCTAACTAAAATGTTTCTAGTAACCTCTTGTACAGATCTTGTCGTCGTTGGTTGAGTGATTGTAAATCTAAATTTATAGGAATTTCTGGCAACCTGCGTAATCACTACCCTGAATATTGACTCAAGCATTTCTGTACTTGTTTTGTTGTATTACACTGCTTTTGTGACTCCTGGGAGCCATGCAGAAGGTGTGTTCTCTAATAGTGACAAGATACAACATGTACTGTATAATAAAATGTATCACTTGAGAAACTGAACTGTTAACTATAACAAATGACAAACGTTGTTCGCGTCACCTTACTGGTCATATGTTTAACAAGAGAAAACCATTCATGTGATGAGTTCATATGAGGTCTGACTCAGTTGACTTGGTCAACAGCAGACGAGGGAGTATTACACACGGTCAACATGGATGGGTTTATTGAACTTCTCAGCGGACAGATGAATGTAATTTCTGAGGGTTTGGGATCATGCTTGTCTGTCGGCTTCCTCTCCAAGCTTGACAGGGACGTGTGAAATATGCATGTAAGTTTTGGAACAGTAATGCTGTTAGTATTAATGTTAAGATCACCTAAATAATTAGGAAAATTATGCACAAATGGAAAGCGTGATAACCGTAGCTGAAAATATGAGCCGTTGTTGTTATAATGTTATTACCGCGCCTCTACAACGGAGGTCTTCAAACGTGTAACAAGATTAGTAATACACTAGTTCAACAGCATTAGAAAATTTTGAGAGCTAGAACTCGCTCTACCTCAGTCTGATAAATCACTAACATAAGACTGAGATGAAAGATTGGATGAAAGGCAGTGTTAACAGGTGATAATGCAAGCTATACAATACCTGGAGGGCCATAGATCGGTCAGATTTGTTCGGGACATCATGACAACATAGGTACAGACCGTACAGTCACCTCAAAAAGTTCGTGTCTCATGAATCTCCGACACCTGCTTTGAGATGTTTTATGAATCTGCTTCATGAACCACGACGGTCAGTATCTCCGCTGCTGTTGTCCAGCCAACAAGTGTCAGACTGAAGTATTATAAATGATACAGTAAAGTGATAAGTGTTATCATTGGTGAAGGAATATAGAATCAGGAGGTAAGGAGTGGTCAACACGGGTTGTATTTGTTGAGGTTAATGTGTTAAATACGACGATATATAGTGAGGATGTAGTTGTGGGCTGGAGCCGACTCGTCCCATAACACAACCGACTGCTAAACCTATATAACATTACCTTATTCCACTGAAAACTCTTACCAATCACTCCACGAAAACAGTTACAAATAACATTTCTCGAGGCCTTACTTGGCGGAGTGCATAGACATGTTGGTGTAGTTTAATGGGAAATGAGCAAATTTCCTGCTAATAGTTTTACAAAATGGCGTCTCGGCCTACCAGCTGACAGTCAAAACATAAGAAATAAGATTTGACTATAGCTGTTTACTACCAAATATACTTACTTCCATACTTACTTACATACCTCCCTCCCTCGCTCCCTGTCCCCACCCACCCTCCCTCCCTCCCACCCGCCCTCCTTCCTTCCCTCCCTCCCTACCCGCCCCCACCCTCCCTGCCCCCACTCTGCCCCCACCTCCCTCCTCCCTACCTGCCCCCACCTCCTCGCTCCCTGTCCCACCTCCCTCCTTCCCACCTGCCCTCCCTCCTCCCACCTGCCCTCCTCCCACCTGCCCCCTCCTCCTCCCTCCCTGTCCCCACCCTCCCTCCCCTGCCCCCACCCTCCCCCTGCTCCCCATTCCTGTCCTCCTAATTCTCCCTCCCTCCTCCCTGTCCCCACCCTCCCTCCCAACTTTTTATAAATACAAAAATCAAAAATTTTCAAAATAATTAAGAATAAATAATATAAAATAAATTGTGTTAAATATTATGTTTATTTAAACAATTTTTTTTAAATATTCCAAAATGTGTTTAATTAATTTAAGGGTGACTAAAACTAATGAAATATATTGGAAGCATAATATGTTGTCTAATGGTAGACCCTGCTGCCATTTGGCATCACAAAAATTGTGACCAAGTCCCAGGTTGTTGATCTGACTTTCTTCCTCATTTACACACAATTGCAGGGTCTCAATTGTTTCTCTTACTATTTATAACACAACATACATGCTGTATATTGCCTCTCACTCCTAATTGATTTTTTCGTTTTGTATTTAGTTATGGTTATTAATTTTTTTATTTTTTTTATAATTTGTATCTACTTTTATTAATTATTATTCATTATTATTATTATTATTACTGTATTACACACACACACACACACCATTTCCCAGCCCACCAGGTCCTGATGTGGGTCAGTGACCTGTGCTCGGATGGGCTAATCCCCGTAAAAAAAATATAATAATAATTAGAATAATTAAGGCAGAATTGTGGCTTCATTTATGAATATTGTTTCAGGCATGATGGTACCTGGCCCCTTCAACTAAGACATGACGGGAGACGCGAAGGCTTCCTCTACCACCAGGGCAAGGTGAGCACTGCTTCTGATGCTGTTATTCTGACACGATGGACAAATGTATTTATTAATTATTGGGGTTAACTAAAAACATTGTTAGTATCATGGTTGCTTTTGTTAGTTGAAGAGTACAATTGTTGTTGGTAAAGGTTAAGGAGAGGGTCACCACTTTTAGGGGGAGTAGAATCGTATCCTTTTGGAAACATTTGTTGTAATGCATAGATGCTTATCTAAGAGAGAAAATAATGTAATAATGTGACATATACACAGTTTCCCTCCAGAACCTTATGATCTTGTCATCAAAACTCCACCAGGAAGATTGCAAGTCTAAACCACTAATGATGACAGACAACACACACCAACTAAACCAAACTTAATGATTATCTTATATAATCTAGTGACTTGGTTAGGTTTGGTTTCTGTCGCCATAGTCCCACAAACTGTTGCTGTTTCGTAAGAACTCTTCTGTAGGTACTACTGTAGGTTCATAGTCATTATTTAATCCTCTCCCACCTAATAAGTATTTATACTTTAAAACAGACACATCCTTGAGTTCCTTCCACTATATATCATTGGTATAAGTGACGACTTTCTCCTTAACCTTTAAGAAAAATCTTATAGGAGTAAAAGGTTAATATTTTTTTTCCAGGTAAGTGAAAGTTAACAGCTCCTCGAGACCCCGTAACACACCACACTTCAGTCCAAGTAAGTTTGTTTATTTTAGTTATCATTGTTTTTGGACTTGCTCGGGAGTCTTACGTCTCCACTCACTGCGTAAGTCAGTCGCCTTTACCTCCCGTATTGAAGATCGGGATCACGTTTGCTGTATAAAGTCACTCTGGAAATTTTCTTTATCCAGTGATTTACTCGATAGTGACTTGCGTATATCATTAACTCAATCAACTTCCGGAGCTTTGAATCCCTTTATGCTGTTTTTATCCGATATTTTAAGTAATTCATCATTGCAGTTATGCATCCTCTTAGAGCTCGTATGTTGTCCAGTGTTTTTTTGTGATTACTAAAGATCCGGTCCAGAGTGTATCACAATATGCAAAAGTAATTTTTCATGGTACTTGTTGCAATATGGGACTGAATGTGGTTTCAGTCTTAGTTAGCTGATTCTCCCTTTAAGACATCCCTCCAGCTTGTTATGGTCTTCCTCGTGTGTGGGGTCACATCATCTGCCTGAAATATGTAAATCCACATTAAAAGACACGAGCCAATCTTTTGGTAAAAGCAGGGAGAGAAACTGATCCATACCTTCCCCCCGCTGGCTGGTGGTGGACCATAAGATGTCACTTGGGTCATATTTCAATATTTGTTTGTTGTATCTCGTGCATAAGGGGAGTTTATTGTGCCTTTCAACTGAGAAATAATTGCCTTTCATATGTTACATCACAGTTTTTTTATGTGAAATAGATACAAGTATGAACATATTATTGACAACCATATAAAATATATTAATATTTCTGTGTTGTCATTGTGATCAAGGGTATAGTTTGCATATGTAAGAATGACGTTCTTCCCCGAGTACTCCATTAGCCTGCCAATTTTACCTGCGAGAGTGCGTCTCTTATTACATCAGAACGGAATGTTATAGAGAAAATGCGTATAACATCCTCAGGTGATGAGCATTATAACCAAGAATGTTCACTGGCGTTGCATTATATCTCATTTAGTTTCGATACTGATTCGTTAGGAGGAGGTCACCGACTTCTTAAGGTGCCTTTATAAAGTTATAATCAAGAGTGCTGTTGAACCTCCTCACATGTTGCCAGGTGACGTCATCAAGATTCTGTTTGGTGTCCCGTAAACCCACATAACTACATTTATTTTTCGTATTTCACGTCCGCTAGTGGTTAAGGGTAGCTTGTTTCCATACCTGGGATTAATGAACCATTAAAGATTTTTTGTGTGGGGAACTAATTCTGATAATTTTCTCGAGTGCAGTTTAAGGAGGGGTTGCTTTAATGGCAGCAATTTTTTTTAAGTTCATGATAAACTTTTTTTATTCTCAGTCTGGGAGGGTGAGGGGCAAGATCTTGGACATATTAACTGTGATAAGTGTATATGTGCTACCTGATTCGTATATGTACAGAATATGTGTGTGACTGTGTGTGTTGTGAGCCAGTAGATGTCATTGCCTTGAGGAGCTCTTACAGGTATACTAACCATACAAAAGTCTGATTAGAACATTAGACAAAAATACAGATGAAAGACAAAGTTTGGTTGTTCTGTTTGTGTCATGAGGATCAAACTGAGAAGTATTGTCACCGGAAATACTGCGCCATTCCTCCCTCTTTCCACACGAATATTTCCTTTCTTAATTGACTTTCACCATTTACTATCAATGCGTACGTGAACATTCAGGGTATAATTGAACGAATTTCCCCAATCTAGTGCATACAAACAGAAAACATTTTGTTCTTCGTATTTTTTGTCTTTTTGCGTAGGATTATTCGGCGTGGCGTGTAGTCAACCTTCTACTCATAGGGTCGAGCCTGAATTGTGTTTTTATCGCCAAGAAAGATAACGAAATAGAAGACCTTATATAATTATCATCAGTTTATCCACTGCTTTGTTAGGTGTTTGTTGACGTCTCTCTCTCTCTCTCTCTCTCTCAATGCCCCCTAATCATCTGGTCTATAGCTGCCACCCAAATAAGCAGATTGGTGTGTAAATCCCAGTAATACTGTAGTCAGGAGGGAACAATAAAGCGAACTGTATATGGTCACACCGGCCTTCCTGCCTTCCCCCTAACACACAATTTTCACACTACATTACACTCCTTCCATCCTGCCTTGATCCGCCTCAGCCAAGCCCTCCCCACAATATTGTCTCCTTCCTGACTCTCCCTGCCTTTCCCCCTCACCTATCTCTCTCCCTGCTCTCCCTTCTTACCCTCCCGACCTATCTCTCTATCTCTCCTCGTTGTCTCTGCCTCCCTCCCTAACTACACAACTTCTCTTCTCATTCTCTCCTCCGCAACACTCTTGTCATTCTCCTTGTTTCCATCCCTTTTTGTCCTATTTTTCTTCCCACTCTCTTATTCGGCCCTCTCTTTTCTTTCCTTATTGTGATAGTTTACTTTTTTTTCTTCTTCTCCTGTTTCTTTCCTCTTTTTTGCTGGCTTTCCTCTCTCTCTCTTTTCCCATCCTCTCTTCTCCCTTACGCTCTTTCTCTTTGCCCTTTTTCCTTCCCCACTTCCTCTCAATTTCTCCACCATCCCTTCTCACTCTCTATGTTTCTCCCCTTCCTCCACCCCCCCCCCCACCACTCCCCTCAGCGGTGGCCACAGGCAATTGTGTTTACCCAGACAGCAGTGGAGCTTGGACACTCGAGGCAGGCTAAGTGATTCTCAACCTCTATTTCTCCCTCTCTCTCTGTCTCTCTGTCTGTCTGTCTGTTTGTGTACCTCTCTCTCTCCCCCTCTCTGTCTATCTCTCTGTCTGTTCCCCTTCTCTCTCTCTCTCTGTCTCCCTCATCTCTTTATCTCCCTTACCAACATAGTTTAATGAATGGGATGGTCAGAGCTCACACATTATCTCGCTTACTACCCATCCAGATGTTCATATCCTTAACCTAACTCGAGAATAACGAACTATTACAGTTTGTACAACCCTTAAAGCTGTTACGTTATGAGAGGCTAAACATTACAGAGCGTGGGTTTGTACTTTCCTCGAGTGTAGTAGATTTCATTGTATTATATATTGTTAATTTATTTGTTTGCTGTTGTTCGTCTTCAAGACATCGTGTGAAATATGTATCGTTTGTAATTTTAGAGACAGATCGTTTCCTTTTGGTATGCAGGTGGGTAGGTGAGTGGATTATTATGTGAGTATATATGTGTACGTATGTGGATATGTATGTGTACATATACGCGATTGAGTTAATGTTATGTATGCATATGTTCGTTAATTAGTGTGTGTGAATATACTTATGTATGTAAGTGTATGTGTGTATATCTTTTATTCTTATATGTCGAGGTAGAAATATCTTGAATATGCAATATATTAGTCGTGGATAATTAAGATATAAACACACTATTTGATCACAGTTCCCTGAAACGCAGGTAATAAACTGATTAATCATATCCGACCTACCTGGAAATACCTGATGTTTAAGAAAATAATATATGGTGAATGATTATCTTTCTTCATGCTGTAATATTGATAATCCAGTCATCAACTTGTACTGTCCCTGACAAGTAGATACTTAATTTAACCCCAGAGAAAAGTCCTTTGAAATTGTTTTGTTAAGTATAATCGATGGTAATTCATGGTTAAATTATACTCTCATTCCAATTTAACTAACAGTCACTTTCAGCATTTTGATTTATGGAAAAACTTGCAAGAGCCTGAAAAACACAGCTAGGGTCTGCGGCTTGCAGTTACCCCAGAAATAACAGAGAATCTGAGGGTCATACAGCAGGTCTCTCTTCTCGTTAATGTTTACCTTTGAACTTCACCAAAGGTTACAGGTTCCTGACCCAAAACTTAACACAATTTCCATTATAAATCATCTATTTTATGCATGTTTAGGTAAATGTGTATGTGTATTTCCATCGTCATATCGTCTTTGTCCTCTGTCCGTATGTGTGTAATGGTGTGGTTATGAAACAGCAACAACAAACGAACTTACACTACAGGTAATACAAAAAGTTGACAGGTGAAGTTGTATAAATGTTCAGGATATATATGAATATTACCTTGAATCTGGAGTGACACGCCATCACGGTAACTAACAACTATAATTCATATACTTACATAAACAGACAAATGAGAAGCATCAAGAAAACATAAGATTATACTCTAAGCTTATGATCTGGAGTAAAACAACGTGTTTTAAGAGTAATCTCCCTCTGCCACTTACTCACAATCCTCACTCGCCTCAATAAGTCACAAAGAATTGGAAAGTTTGTATCGTAGTCTGAAACCGAACGAATATTTACTCAGAATGGATTTAATTTTGAGTTGCGCATTTTTTATTTAACATAGAACCACGAAATGTAATCTAGCATACACGTAAAATTTATGCTAGTTAGTGTAATGAATAGTTTACCCCTAAGGATAAGTCTTGTTATGAAAAATAAATAAATGTTGGTCAAGAGAAAGCAATAACATTAAAGAGAATAGAACTATATTTCACAAAAGCGGATAAAATACTGAAAGAAATGGTTTAGTTTGGAGTTGTGGTTGTCTCACCTGTATTTTCCAAGATTATTAAAGGTGTACTGGAATACTAAAATACCTGAGGCTAATCGAGGAAACGATCTCCTAATGGTAATGCAAACTGCTCAAACACTTTTATGCATTTTAATGTGCAAACTTTTCTCTTCTTTTCTCCAAGATGGTGTTTATTCCTGGACGATCATGAAGTTTACTTAAACACTAATTTTTTTTACTTATTTATCGGACTTACAGTATGCAACGTTTCTTTAAAAGTCACGAAAATGTCTTTAGAGAAAAAAAAATTGCTGGATATATCAGGATTTTGTAATTCTTTATTTATAAGTGATTTGTCTGAACTTTATTTGATAGTAGACCGGTGAAGGCCAAGCCACTATTGATAATGATGATGGAGTTTCGATAAGAGTTAAAATATTATAGATAAATCACTACAAGAAACTCACATTCTTTTAAGTCTATAATACCGAAGAAATTAAGTGAGAACAAGAAAAGAAATATCCAGGAAAATTTTTTAAATGACGTGTTATACAAAGAACATTTTTCGCTGACGAGCATAAGAACACACTCGTTAAAATGAAATGAAAAATACTTTAGAGAAACACGAATAGTATATATGTTGGTATCAAGACTCCAACTGATGAGGACTTTGGAGAGAAAAAATATTTATGGAAAAGCGTTCACCGTCTACTTCCCATTAGGGGCATAAGTCAAGAAGTATGACATCCCGGGCAGGTAATGGTGATGGAGGACACAAAGAACTCGTCAAGGTGAGGGACATGACCAGGTACAAAGGAGCTCTTACCTGGGTAATTAATTTTCGGGACCAAGAGTCATGATAGACGACCTGTGTTAGAGAATCCCCAGCACGGTAAACACAGGCTTGGCCTCTGAGAGATTACTTATCCCTTAACTTTATCCTCCGTTTTCGTCCTCTTTCGCTATCTTCTTCTTCCTGCTTTCTCTCACTCTCATCCTCCTTCCCCCACCTCTCTCTTTCTCTATCATTCTGTCTAACTCACCTCTTCCTTCCTCCAGTTCTCTCTCTTATTTTTCTTCCCCTACCCCTCTCTCTCTCTCTCTCTCTTATCCTCCTTCCTCCAGCTCGCTTTCTCTCTTCCTTCTTCCTCTTCCTCTCAATTTCTCCTTCTCCCTCCCTCTTTTTCTTTTACTTCTTCCCTTCCCATTCTTCTTCTTCTACTCTTCTCTTTCTTTTGTTTTCATAATGATCGTCATCCTTCCTCGTACTCCCCTTCTCTCTAGTCCTCCTCCTCCTCCTCCAAACCTCTCAATCCTCTCCAATTCTCCTCCTCCTTCCCTTCATTTTCTTCCTTCCTATTCTTTTCCTTCTTTCTCTTCCCCCCCTCCTCTTGTTCTTCCTCCCCTTTCTCTTCTCCTCCTCCTTCACAACCTCCTCCGGCTGCCCCGTAGATCACAGCATAGAACACTTGTCTTGGGTTTATTTTCAACATGGCACACTGAATCTCAAACACGCCGTTAGAACACTGATCCTTATCATTTTTGTTTTAATACAGTTGAACACGCTGGTTGAATAGTGAATGAGAATGCGTTGTTGGAGCATTAAAGATGAACACGTTATCTGAACACGGTTTTTGACACTGAAAATCAATAACATGTTTGAACATTAAACCTGAACTTATCGTTTGAAAAGAACATTTGGAATTTACGTTTGAGTGAAGAATTTGGATATTACGCTATATATATTGACACAATATCTAGACACTGCATCAAGATGATTGAACAACATATAACCAAGCAAGTTACACAACAAGTCTCATCTACACTAGGTAATCGTGAAGTGCTCCGACGAGAATAAAATGTCCATATTAATCATTTCATCCAAGTATAATTATAAAATAAACCTCCTCTGTCGTGGAAAATTAACAAAGATTCCTTCAATCTTTTTCCGACTTGTCAAGAAAACACATAATAGTGAATATCATCCCTTGGGAGATCCTTCCTTCCTGGTAACCTTCCACAGTTTACATTTTACGAGAATTTCCGACGATACGACCCTAAGCCCCCCCAACTTGAACAAGGAAAATATAGGAAAACGCCTCATATGTTTTAATATATCGTAAATATAGCCCGTTTTCAACAGCACTCACGCGCGCACACACATGGTCTGGACCCATCAGCTTGTCATCTTGTCGAGCTTATCTCAGACGGACGAGGTAAAGTCTGGAAAATATTGGTCACACTGTTTCTTTGCTTATCAAGGTTAACGCCACACATATACTGGCCAATATCCTCCAAGCGTCACGTATTTATAACGATAAGGTAGATGGTCACAGTGTATCAGGACTTGTCGTTTATCATCAACAAAATAACTTACTTGTAAAGGAATGTTGTAGTTACTTATACCTTATGCCTGTTTACCTGTCTTGCTCTTTCTTCTTTGTTATTACCTTTTCTTTCATTTTTATACATGCATGAATAAAGGAAGGAAGATACCTTTTGTTGACAGTTTGGAAGGTGCTGAGGATAAATGTAAGACTTAGAACATAAATCTATACCGGTAAAAGGGAAAATCTATGGCAGTGTTATTAATGAGAGTTTTAACACAACTAGGGAGTGTATTAAGGGGTGGAGCGGTGTGGGTTAAGAACAGGAATATAATGTATTGATCAAGTTGTTACTTTAAAGAGCACAAGTGTGATGCTTCTGGAGGAGAATTGTTATGGCACTTTGAGAGTTAGACAAGTCTCTGAAATTATCTGAATGTGTACGTCCAAATTATTATTTTTTTCTGATTTGAAATTATTATCAAGGATATTACAATTGAAAATAGTTATGGAAAGTAATGTAACAAAGGTATATTTTACCGATTTTTGATTTTTATCAGTAGATAATCATAAAGGCATATCAATTAACTCACATATAACTTGAAATTGAGAATTAAAAGAGTTTATTTAGCCAGAAGAATGCGGTTACAGTACAAGTAACAACAGTAATATTGGCATTATAACAGTTTCATCACACAATGTAATCTTTCAGCACAAATTGTTTCTATAAATGCTGCCACTATCTGTTGGGTGTACACAGGCAAGCTCCAGTGCATGTCAGATTCCCTTCCCTGCTGATGTTGGTGTGTGATGTACACTTCTGTATGCTTCCACATAAGACAATGTCCTTTCATAACTCGGGAATTGGAGCAAGTGATACAAGCTTCAGTGACAGGTGTCTAAGTTTGTAGGAGAGGGTAAGACACGCTTTGGATTGGTAGTCTCATTCCATACTGTTTCGGTAGCGCACACCTTAAACGTGAAATTATATTGGATCATGAGGTATTTGCTTTTGATGACGTGAATTTCTAGGTAGTTTTCACTCAGATCAATTAATAATATCACTTTTCTGAATCAAGAATATGAGATTTAAAGTAAGGAATGGTTTTATCTTCTCTCTGGTAGAAGTTATGAAGATTTCAAGTTATTTTAGACAATTTCGGTCCCCAACATAAAAAATATTATTCTTGCAATATTCTTTTTCAACAAACCCAAAACGTCTGAAAGAGGAGTTTTGTCAAGTATCATATTTCCTTCATCCTTGGTCATAAATACCCCAGTTTAAAATAAAAGAAATGTCGGATAGAGAATGATAACCAAATAGAGAGAGACGGGTACAGAGGGGAAAGAGAGATAAAGTAACAAATAAGAGGGAAAGACAGATGATGATTGGAGGGAGAGAGACAATGAATGAGACAGAAAGAGAATGATTGAGAAAAGGAAGGAGAATTACAATGAGAAAAGGAAGGTAAGACAATAAAAATAAGAGGAAGAGATAAAAGAACGAGAGAGAGAGAGAGAGAGAGAGAGAGAGAGAGAGAGAGAGAGAGTTAGAAACCTCCAGAAACCAAAAATAGACGGAAAAAGAAAGAGTATTTGGGTATCTAATTAACACATATCACCTGTAATCATGACGGCCATTAAGGAAACTTGCAGGTAATATAACGCGGAAAGAATATCGACGGAACTTAAATCCAGCGAAATAATGTGACAATTCCGAATAGATATAAAGCCGATTACAGGGAACAGCAATTAACATCAGAGTAATTACCAGCAGGTGGGGAGCGTAATGGGTAGTTAGAGATAATGAGAGAGACAGTTCAACTCTCCCGTCTATGGCCAGCTTGGAGATAGTGCACTTCTCCTCAGAGTCTTAAAAGAAAACAATGGTGTGTCTTAGCCGTCAAATTGGTTCACTGAAGGGAGCTGAAAGAGGTTACCAGCTGCTTCCTTGAAAGATGTGGAATAGTCCTTACGTCTGTCTGTCTGTCTCTGTCTGTCTGTCTGTCTGTCTGTCTAATTATATTTGTTCCTTACGAAAGTCAACTCAAAGTCAAATTGCTGAGACTAAATTTTCCAAATGTCAGATATACTAAAACATTAAAAGACTTCCAAATGACATCAAGAGTTTATATGCTACAACGCTAATTAAACTTGTAAATATTAGCTGCTCATGTGAATTACTTGTGGTTTATTTGCGCTAGTGAAGGACACAGGTGGCTTATATAGTTATTTTATGTTAAAGTGAGTGTGGCTGGTATATGTATGTAGATAATTGTAAAAAACATATGAAGAAAAAAAAAGATTGGAAATTTGTAAAGAAAATATTAAGGAAACAACTTTTGAATTAACTGGATAAGATTCTGGAACTCTTTCTCATACTGTTCCATTTTCTCAACTCTCTCTCATCTAGAGCCAAGCATTATTGAAAATTCCTCAACCCTTTATCACGTTGTATTTGCATCATTAAGACCATCCCCTCTTACCTAACCTCCAGGTGTCGAGTTCAAGGTGTGTATATAGTTAATTGGAAGGTAAATTAAGATGCAAATTGGTCAGGATCGTGAGGTAAGGTGATAGTACTCGTGAAACATATATAAATATAGTTAGGTTAGGTTAGGGTTCTTTTTGCTCTTACGAATTCCAAAATAGTTAAGAAAAAAAAGTTGTGAAAATATACCTGCCGTCACTGACACACCTGGAACTTTTGTGTCAACTCACCGACATGAGTCACTCAAAGTGTGTTAAATCAAGACTAATTGGTAAATATCAAATGGAAGTCAGTCTGATTATTTGTTTGGTTGTTTTTGTTTTGTTTAGCGGGGGTAAATCAACTCACAAAACACACACACACACACACACACACACACACACACACACACACACACACACACACACACACACACACACACACACACACACACGACAAAATTATGTCAGAAAATTTACAAGAGCAGAATAAAAATGTGCTCGCAGACCAATATTTCTTTAAGTAGTTCTAAATTGATGTTCCTTTTATAATTATATGTTCCTTTGTAGTAGCTGAAAGTTATTGACAACAAATACTAAAACGATCAACATAAATACATAATTACTGTTATTAGCTGTTTACTTTTATTCATTATTCTTTTCATTATTTTCACACACAGGCGAACGAAATAGATGTCCAATGCCTCTTGCCCGTGTTATTCGATCTCGCTTAAAGATACAGATAAACGATAAAGAATAGAGAGAAAATAAAGAGAAAATATAGGGAGGAAGCGACTCCAAATGCACAGCCAGGAAACTCACCTAAAGTAATAAGAATAAATTCGAGAAAGTAGTAATCTGCCATAGCTGCATTGTGGTTCTGTCTGGCAGCAAGTTTTCCTTCAGTTGCATTGGAGAGCTCCGCAACACACACACACACGCAGGTGGCAGACGACAATTCAGCAGACTCCGACTGCTTGAGACAACCAAGTCAACAACGGAGGCGCCAACCAAACTCCGCTTAGACTCTGCTTCCAAGTCAATTCAAACTGTTCACTGTCTCTCCTCTCAAGGTTGATTTAGGTCCGGAAGTTTTAACTCAATGCTGACACGGGGAAATGAGTTGAGAGACTAAGGAAGTGGATAGATGAGAGGGTGAGATTAACTCCTAAATTTACGATGGAGATGTGCTGTCAGGAGGACTCGTAAAGGTGTTTAGATTATAACGAAAAGAGTTTACCGATAACTTATTGATATGCATGAAGAAAATGATATGTTATTAAGGAAAATCGTATCTACAAATATATTTATAGAGAGAGAATTACAAACACGAACACACATACACACCACACGCACCCTTGCATACTGTATACACACACATACATACATACATACATACATACATACATACATACATACATACATACATACATCACTCTCTCTCTTTCTCGCTGACTATTTATCTCTGCATCGTCTTCTCGGTTCATCTATCTCTATAACAGGTGAGCAATATTGGCACATGGACCGCTCAAGATAGATGCACTGCTCTCTCTCTCATTTATATATATCCTGTACCCGCGTTTAAACCATACAGCTAGAAGTGGGTTCGAACTCTGGTCTCCGTGTGTTAGAAGTGAGTATTTATTGAAACCATGTCATCAGAAATAGATACTTCAGTCACTATCGTATATAATTCCTTCAATTTTTACTCTGTTTTCTTTTACCATTCTCAGGGTTGATGTCGCCTCTTACACACGGTGAAAAAGGTTTCGATTGCAACTCAGAATATATTTACTTGTATATCTATTCTTGTAGATTCTCTCAAATTATTGCAATATATGTGTGTGTGTGTGTGTGTGTGTGTGTGTGTGTGTGTGTGTGTGTGTGTGTGTGTGTGTGTGTGTGTGTGTATGTTTAAAAGAGACAGATAGACACAGACAGAAAGGTATGGAAAGAGACAAAGACAGACAGACAGGAACAGAGAGACAGAGTGAGAAAGAGTGAAAAAAAAGAGAAAGGGAGAGAGAGAAGAGAGAGAGAATGGAAGAGGATGAGAGCCGCCAAAAAGCTTTATGACCAGCTGGGAGTGAGTAATGACTGGCTATATATGGGACAGAATGGCTGGGGTGGGCAATGATAGGACATATTGTGATGGGAAGGGTAAGAGTGACGGATGACAGGGCATACTGGTGTGGGGAAAATGAGGGGATGGGATGATGGGATGGGAGAAAGAACGGGATAGGATGATGTAAAAAATGGAATGGGAGGGATGACAGGAAAGGTATGATGTGATATAATGGGATGGGAGAAGAAGAAGAATGGGAAGGATGATGGGATATATTGAAAAACAAACTAGATAATATTATATAACTCTCTCTCCAATATCACATTATTCATTCCTTCTGTTCCTTATAATGATGGATAAAATATAGCAAAAATGTTCTTCACAATCATTAACTATTCCCCCTCTCTCTCCTACCTGTGATATATCGGCAATTAACTTACCTGTCCATGCAAGCCTTTTAATGGGGTTTATTTATCTGTTAACGATCCTTTTAATGTTGGGTTTTTTTAGTAGTATTTGATAAGTATTTTACGTCGTTTACTTTTATATGTTTTTTATTATTTATTTTATTTTTCATTTATTGTCAGTTTTTTTTTCAATTCTTCTGGTTTTTTTTTTTGGTTCTGTTCTCATAATCGTTAATGATCGTATGGTATGAGTATTTTGTTTTTATATTCATGTTTAGTTTGTTATGACACACACACACACACACACACACACACACACACACACACACACACACACACACACACACACACACACACACAGAACTTAATATCAATACAAATTCACATAACTCAAGGGACAGTGTGTTGTGTATAGGAAGAGAGAGAGAGAGAGAGAGAGAGAGAGAGAGAGAGAGAGAGATATATATATATATATATATATAAAATGTGTATAGGATGGACACAAACAAGATGATAGTGAGGTAAGAAAGAGTTATAAGAGGAGTTAGCCGTAGCACCTGTGTGGGGGGGGGGGTGGTGGGAGGCAGGACAGACCTTCGCAAACCTCCTCCAATATTGGTAAACTTGCCTCATTATGCTAGTGATATGAGAGTATTATAGACCATCTGTGTCCTGACTGTGTGTACCATCATCTCTCTCTATCTCTCTCTCTCTCTCTTGTTTCTGTATAGCTATTTACCTTCCTATCTCAATTTTCCCTCTTATTTTCTCTACGTGTTTTACCAAATCACTGTTGATTCTTAAAATTTCCTTAATCCTGTAAGTGAAAATAATTAAAATTCTTGATAGATTAGACACAAAGAAGAGAGAGTAAAGACAAGACCTTAGAAACAAGTGAAGAAGAAGAAAAACAGAAATAGTAATAATTTATACGCATTTATTAAACGGACGAAACAAGGGGATTAAGATTGATGAAGAGAAGACAAAGAGAATATGTGATGAAGGTAGAATAATTGACGATAAGGTAAATGATGAAAGCATAATGGACTGGAATTAAAGATAGAATTAACGCTAGGGAGAAAATGGTTAAGAAAATTCCTTAATAAACTAGAATAATTCGGGGAAAATAATAAAAAACACCAGAATTAAATAAAAATGATAAGAGGGTAAATTAAAATAAAGAAGAAACAGAATAAATGAATGAAAGAGAATGATAATAATGAAAGAAAGGGAATATTTCAACAGGTTACTATATATTATCATTTATCTTTAGGTGAAAATATGATTGTACGTAAATAAACATCAATAACAGATAAATCAGTTTCTGCAGATAAGTAAGAATCAGACGTTAATGATGAGTCGATCAATAACATGTGATTTACCTCATCGCTTTTGCTTTAGTTATAATTTCGTTCTTACTCAATTTATCATCAAATTTATATCTTATTCATTATCCGTTTCAGTTTTTGCTTACCACCATATCAGTTTCCTATTTATGAATGAGAAGGGGTCGAACCCGGGTCACTTGGTGAAGGTTTGGGGTGGGGGATACCGCTGTGTCCATTCTACTACCAAAAGGTGACGGTGTTAAGTGACTTTATTTGCATGTACTATATTTCCTTCCAACTGTAAAGGCCTGGTCTTTGGGATATAAATCCCTTGCCAGCCAAATCAAGATCTTATAAAAAGGAAAGTCAAGAAACAAGAGTTTCCAAGGGGTAACAAACAACCATTAGAGATTGACATCTCTTTACTACGAAAACAATCACAATAATTTAACTCTGACGCCACTCACACAAATATTAGATAAACAACACTGGAGTCAAACAATTACTTGAAACTAAACAACCAATACAACAAAGTACAGGTATTTCCTACGGCTGCAGATGAATATTCCTCTTAACTAGCACGGCTTCAGACACCTTACGCCTAACCTGTATAGGAACACTACGTAAAATGATACTAAATTGTAAAAAGTTGACAATGGACTCGGCACTCATCCCAGGCTTACTGCCATTAACTGAAGGTAGGTCTAGTCATGTTGACTTTGTGAGTGAGTTGAGTAAGTTTTGTCTCACCTGCTTACAGGGCCACCTAAGCGTGAGTTTGACCCAGGGTCAAGGAATAGTCCGAGAAGACCGGACAACTCGCCAACTGCACTGGCTAGCCATTACCCCGGAATATGATCCGCAAATCGATTAACATCAAGGTTCCCAATTACTGCTTGGTGGACAGAGGCAAATGGAGTAAAGAAACTTGTCCATAGTTCACCTTACCCTGGGATCGAACCCGGGTCCGCTCGCTTGCGAGGCGAGCATGCTGACCATTATACACACACACACACACACACACTATATTTCAGCAGAAGTTAAAAGAAAAATGTGTTTAAGGCGTAGAACCTAAATTACACGCGACAAAATATTATATATCTCCAATTTTACCCCATCGCCCAACACTCCACGAGGACAGTGTCATCGTCACCTCCCCTCTCGTGGCGACAACTCACATTTTCACCTCAACATTTCCCTGTGAGGAGTTTACACCCTGACTTGATTGTGTGATGAGTTTAGGTTTGGGTGAATTATTTCCCGATACTGTGTTCTGTGTTCTGTCTCACTGTGACTTTTTTATGTTTGTTTATATTTGATACAACTTGTAGAAGGAGGGGTATAATCCTTAAAGTATATTGTTATACATTCTAAGGGGAACAGAGAGAGAGAGAGAGAGAGGAGGCGGCCCCTCACTTAGAGGTAAAAGTGTACGTGAGCCAGGAGGGTGAACAGGACGGCCGGCGGCACACTACAGTGTTATGGATCAAAGGTTGAAGCTAAACTAACAAAACTCGGGAGGGATCGCTGCTAGGCGAGTCAGGGTCACGGCTATGGTGATTCTGTCGCATGTACTTTATTTTTACTTTTATTTCTTCCCAAAAGAGAGAGTTGTAGTACATGACTGTTTTAGAATGAGAGGTGTTCAGATTTAAGGGAAAAAACAGTTTACTTGTTTTGTGTCACTTTATATGTTTTTTTTAATATATGTTTTGACTATATTTATGATCATATATATATATTTTTTTTTTAGAATACTGAGACATTAATCCCGTTACCTCTAGTCTCTAATAACCCAACCATGGTGTAAATTCCATTGCCCCTAGAAGCCTGAAGCCATTACGGTCAAGGCTTGCAGGGAGAACCTTCACGGGCCAACCTGCAGCCAATTACACTTGAGTGGATTGGAAAGTTTGTAAGGCTAGAACTCGTGACCTTCATTATCCAAGGCCAACTCCATTACCACTCTCCCACCGCACCAGGAGTCTGATGATCTTTACCCAGTGTGTGTGTGTGTGTGTGTGTGTGTGTGTGTGTGTGTGTGTGTGTGTGTGTGTGTGTGTGTGTGTGTGTGTGTGTGTGTGTGTGTGTGTGTGTGTGTGTGTGTATTACTTTTTCTTTTAGTTCACTGGTAAAAAAATCCACATTTATTATTTATTAGAAGAATGACATTGAGACTAGAAGTTATTACATTAAATTCATGACGAATTTGGGCAATATATTTTATCCTTTCCCCTCACACTACACTCACCATATGCAAATGACTGTACCTGACAGCTTTTGACCCGTCTGACTAAGATTTCACTTCTAATTCTGAGAAAAATCTTGATGCATCGTAAAATATTTCTAATCAGCAGAATGAAAATCTCTTGTCGGATCAGAGCTTGTAAATTATTAAAGGATTGTAAGTGTAATTTCGTATGTCTCTCAATCCTATATTTCAATAAGAAATTAAAGGATTCTGATGCCTTTTAGATGATATTTTCACTCATATTACAGAGGGTTTTTGTAACTTATAAGATGTCTTTTTTTTCTATGATTGCGAAGGTAAGTGTTGTGGATGACTAGAACATGTAGGAACTGAGTTTGTAATTACGATTATAACTTTTTCATTTAGAAATACTCAAAAGGATGATGATTAAGAATAAGTAATAGCGTTTTCTTATCTGGCAAGAATTTACTGCCTTACGTCAGGGAAATGAGAAGCAAGTGGAGTCAGTGGTTAAAACAAGTGCTATGGATGGTTAAAATAAGTGATCTGGAGGTTAAAAGAAAATATTTGGGCATTTGAAATAATATCTGAGTCATTAACATCTATGGGTGATTAAAGCAGCTCCTTCACTTTAAAGTACAAAAGTATTTGTTGTGGAAGTCGAAAACATTTCAAAGTCAGATATACTTTCGTGCTTACTCCTGACTGATACAAGGGATCAGGGCTGGAAGGTTATTAACCCCCTCAGCCAACAGTGTGTGTGTGTGTGTCAGAAGTTTATATGAAGTGACTTACTTAATCTGTCAACTTGTTCACTCGTCTTGTGAGTTTAACGACTACTGCTGCTGCTGTAATTTAATTTTCAGTACATAAGCTCACCGTAAAGGCAGATCAAGTTTTTTTTATTTCGTTCTTTAAACAAAAAAATGTATATAATGACATACCAGAATATTTCACTGATAAGACTCTAATTCTCTCAGTGATTTACTTAATTATTGAACTTCAGGATTTTTACTTAGAAAAAATTATAACCTTGTGTGGTAATTTTCTGTATATCTGGCTTTGTTGATTCCTGTAACGTGGTTAGTTGCTGTATGTATATATATATTCAGTCTTTTGCTAACATGACTTGTACCCCGTTCACTACCTCATTTTCTGTCTATAAAATTATGCTATACTTTTTTTTCGCTCTATGTTTACGAGCTCGTTTGATTTTACGACACAATTTTCTCTGATAGGTTAAAGGCTCAGGTTTTTTATTTATTTACTTTTTCGAACTTCTTTTAATTACGATAGCAGAGCCCCTTCTTCCCTCCACTCTCTCTTTTCCGTATTCCATCATTATAACTCAAACATTATTTATTCTTCCCTTCCTAGAAACTTTAATTTGACCTCAATGTGGGTGTTTCACATTCACTCACACTCCCTTACACTTCTCCCCTCCCTCCCTCGTCCATTCTTTCTTCCTCAACTCCCTACGCTCCCTGTGTGTGCTGTATCGGCTATAGACATACCTTCACTAGTCATCTGTTACCTTAACAATACTCAACTGCTGCCAATCCATCAGCGAACGAGTGAGTGAGTGAGTGAGTGAATGAGTCAGTCACTCCACCCACACAGAGAGGTCCAGGAACGCACACGCTATTGGGTCGTTCCTTTTCTCTCTCTCAGCAGCCATAGTTTCGTTGTTTTTCGTTCACTCTTGGTCGTCTTGTCAGGGGAGACTAGTCCTCAGTATTGTGTTCAGGTCAGCCAGGCGGATTTAAGACATTGGGTCAATAGGCCAAGGTCAAGGAGACGAAGGTTTTCATATGATAAATAATTTTACTGTAGATTTGAGATAATTAGAAACAAGAACAAGTCATTACATAGCTTCTTATAACTTTTTTTAGTAATATTAAGGTTTTATTTTAATAACTTTAAATATTTTGTGGTTATAAAAAATATAAGTTTAGAGTATTAATAAAAATCATCATAACAGGTACAAGCTATATATTATTATTAACACATACAACACACATAGTTAATTAATTTTATTTCATATATTAAAGGTGTGTGTGTGTGGGGGAGGTAGAGGGTATGGGGGAGTGACAGAAACATTTTTAGAAGAAAGATATTCAGAAATTAATTTTTAGATGCACTTTTGTTTATATCTTCCTCAGTTAATTAGATCAAGTGAAAGCGGGACATTCTAATTAACTTGGAAATAATATTCTGGTGTTTATAATTATGAGCTATTAAAGAAAATATAAAATAAAGGGAAATAATGGGTAAGTCTCACACTGTATACAATAGACTTAAGTAAGAATTTCATCTATTGCGTCACCTTTTCTAAAATGAAAACCTGGAGATCCAATCAACCAAAGTGGCGAACACGAAAATGAGGTGGCAGTCGCGACGTCTCTCTTCCCGACTCCCCTATTGGCTGTGATTTCCTCTGGGTGAAATAGTTGGCATTAGCTGCAGGGAGATAGTCACGGCGATTGTGGTGTGTGTGTGTGTGTGTGTGTGTGTGTGTGTGTGTGTGTGTGTGTGTTCCTTGTAAACAGAGATAATATACCATAGATTATACTGATGTTAGAACATTACTGTTTCTCTTAGGATGTTCCATTTAAAATCAAAGTTGTCGAGGAAGAATAATAAAAACTATATATGCCGTAAAATATTCTTGTCTCAACTTTTGTAAAAGAAAATTTATTAATGAAAATGAAAAAGTCGAAGCGTGTTGACACTTTCTTGGCAGTAAACTTGTGCTTAAAATAAAACTTCTGCCAGAGGAAGAAAAAAGCTGTGAACTAAGACTTGTTCACAAGACACTAGAGTGTGGGGGCAAATACCTCTAGCAGGGAAGTGGCTCACGTCAAGCCTCTCTTGGCCTCTCAGGGGAGTCTTGAGGAGCACCCTTCATCTAGGAAAGGTCTCTGGCCTTCCTCAGGGAATCCTGGGTAGCGTCCTTCCTCTGAGGAAGTCTTTAGTAATCCTTAAGAGACTGTTGAGAAAAGAATCCTTCATTTCTGGAGATGTCAAGTCTTCTTTCTCTGAGTCCCGTGGAATGTTTGTGATGGTCACCTTTCTTCTGGTGGTCCTCAACCTCTCCCTCACTTGGGGAACAGTTCTTCTTCCCTCAGAGACGTCCTCAATGGTATCCTTCGCCTGAGAAAAACTGCATTTTCTTTAAGTATGTCTTCAGAGGCGTCCCTCATCTGGGTAAGAGCTCTACTTCAAGGACGTCTTGCGTTTGGCCATATTAGCTATTCTGAGAGCCACTTGAGTAAACTCCTGGTTTACTCGGCCCAGGTAATTCATTTTCTTGCGTTAAATAAAAATCATTTTTAACTAAGCTCTTTTTTTTCTATTATTTTTGGTTAACTGTAACAAATGGTTGTGTTTCTTGCTTAAGAGTCCCAAGAAGCAGAAAGAAGTTTGAATGTTAACAGTAAGTATTGGCCTTGTTGGCTTAAAAACATAAAGGTGTTTGAGCTGGAAAGGAATATATTGAGATATAATGAGATCATTGTTGCTTCTGGGTTTACTTAGAGCTGAGTCTATTTCCTTACCTCCAAGACAGATCTATAACACATCAGCACACTTACACACCACCTAACAAACACACTATCATGCTTCCAAACTATCATACCACCACACTTCCACACACTCTACTTCCCTACCGACATACTCCATATACACCCACACACCCTTCTCTACAACTCTCGTATATTTCACCACTACACAACAACAAAACACTTCACTGCTACACTTCAGGTACTCACAAGCTAATGACTCTGTCTCTTCCTCCTCTTCTTACTGTCTTTCCTTTGGTGATCTTAGGCTGTAGACGAAGCCCACTGTACTTGTTCCTTTTGTAGTTTTAAGTTAATATTCTCAAGTGAGGTTAAGATCTCAACATAGTGTATGGGTGATCAAAGCTGAGTCCAGTTCTCAGAAGATGAAGAAATTATACATTGTATGGTTTATATACATGTATTCATAAAACGTAGACATGCTTCTCTATAAAAGTTCTTATCTTATCATTGTGAATTTAATCCTTTGAAAGATATTTAATGTTCAGGTAAATTGCTGTAATATCTTAGATGAATTCTAATTATCCACCGGTGTTAAGAAATGTTCGTTTTAATGATAAAATCAGCTTTTTGATGATCTAGAAAAATTGGATCTCTCTTTCTCCTGGATTAAATTTCCTCTCCCCGGGGGTTTAATCTTCCCTGACGCTGAGCCGGTAAGCTTCCTCTCCCAATCTTTCTCTGTCAAAACTCTTCCTAAATCAG
>NW_024712309.1:30000-132500 GCF_018991925.1 Homarus americanus | reverse complement strand
GGTGAGGTTAGGAAGTTCCCAGTGAGGTAGTGAATCAGTACTCCATCAACCGGTCATCGTCACAAGGGTTAGTCATCTAGTTCATCGTCTACAAAGAACAAACAGACAGATATTCTATTCTCGAATCTTCAGTTTACTCAGAAGGAACAAATCTACAGTATTTCCATTTCATCCTATGAGAACAAAACCTCCAATTCTAGACTTTTTACCCTCTACACGTGACGGGAAAATTGGTGGATGAAAACTGTGTAAAATGTTCTCCTGCGTTTTCCTGGAGTTAGTTGTTATGTTACTGACGAGTTCCCTTTGGGGTGGGAGGGTCATGTGAGCCTCGGATGTGATGATGGTGGTATTTGTTGCGTTGTTGTTGTTATTGTTGTTGTTGTTGTTATTGTTGTTGTTGTTGTTATTATTATTGTTGTTGTTGTTGTTTTTTAGTTGTTATTGTTGTATTTGATGTTATGGATATTTATGTGTTATTATTGTTTGATTTTGTTATTTTTTGTTGTTGAAATTGAAAAAAAAAAGTTACATAGTTTTCTCTTTTTATTCTCAATATTTGGTTCATCAAGTCAGGGACATACGCAACAGTCTCCCCTCCTACAGTTCTTTACCCTGCCACGCCCTGTGTCTCTTGTCATTGAAATACTAACAGATCTAAGAAGACATTTTTTTACGACTCATTGACAAAGATTCTATGACTTGTAGACAGACAGACAGACAGACACACAGACAATCACACGTCTTGTTATATTAATATCTTTCAGGTTCGTGGCTCATCCATCAGTCACCTAGACTTAGCCTCTTCCATACTCAAGGCAACGAGCACTAACTTCTTCAACACACAGAACTCAGACGGATTCCTGGATTTATTTTGTTGTCTAAACTCGCTTTTATGTGGTTGGGAAAAGTTTTTGGTATTTTGGTGTAGTTATGTGCATGAATAACTTTTTTCTTTTATTTTTTTATATTTTTTATGGAACTTTTTTCTTTTCATATTTGGCTCATATTATTTTTTTTTTGTGAATTTTTCCTTTATTTTTTTTCTATTTTTTTACGTCCATTTAATGGTTTATTCCATGTTTACCTTTTTTAACATATTTTCTGCTTTTTCTTTGTGTTGCGTGTTTGTTTTGCTTGTTGTGTCATACATCACTTTCTATGTGGCTTTCACTCACTTGACTCTTATCTATAGAGCTTTCCTCTCTCCCTCCTCACCCTCTTTCCTGTCGGGATGCCTCCAGCAGAATCGGTCGTCCCTCGGGAGTTGAGTTGAAATGGTCCCTTGTGAGTAGCGTTGAAGTGGTGCCTTGTGAGTTGCTTTGAAGTGGTCCCTTGTGAGTTGCGTTCAAGTGGTCCCTTGTGAGTAGCGTTGAAGTGGTCCCTTGTGAGTTGCGCGTTGAAGTGGTCCCTTGTGAGTTGCGTTCAAGTGGTCCATTGTGAGTTGCATTGAAGTGGTGCCTTTATTCGTGTATTGTTACTATTATTGAATATTTATTTATTTTTAATAGTTTATATTTCTATCTTTAAATAACAAAATATTTCAACATTAACTCAACATTTTAAGATTTCTAGTGACAATTCCTCATCTAATCCACCAGTCAGTCCTCATCTCAACGTATTATTTCTGTATAATACATAATCCTTCAGTCTTGTATGGACATTCTATAAGACTCACCGTAAAGACTTCGACCATAGATGTAAACATTCCCAAGACAGTCCATCCTACTGATGTTACGAGAATACGTTTCAGAATAGTCTTTAAAAAATAATCTTTGGAAAACATCAACACTTCTCCTTTTGTGTGTATAAGACAGTTAATGCGAGAGGGTAAAATGCTATACGAGGGTGAATTAGACCCTTCATAGACATGCAAATGAGGAGTATTAAAACCAAGAGGTGGTTGGTGGAACACGGAGTCCAGGATTTTGCTTGTCGGTGTGCTCACTATGGTGTCTGGGTGGTGAAGATGTTGGTGGAGATGGTGGTGGTGGAGATGGTGGTAATGGTGGTGGTGGTGGTGGTTGTGGTGGTGGTGGTGGTGTTGGTGATGGTGGTGGTGGTGATGGTGGTGGTGGTTATGGTGGTGGTGGTGGTGATGGTGGTGGTGGTGGTTATGGTGGTGGTGGTGGTGATGGTGGTGGTGGTGATATTGGCAGAGGTTACCACGATTTAAAAGTAAGATATTGTATATTCCTCCTTTAATTAGTAATAAAAAAGATCGTGTAATCCAACATAAACTTATAACTATGTCACTATCAGTACCAATACTCTCATGCTGTTATATTTAGCGTCATAACAAAAATATATCTACTAAAAATTCATTATAATCCTAAAACATAAAAAAAATACATCATTATTTAGTATAATCGACATTTACAGGTAGTTAAGTAAAGTATGTTTTTAAATAATCTACACCTGGAAAAAGTCACCGTGTTTAAAAATAATGACTAAAATGTTACCAGCCCACACACTGCTCTACATCATTACCACCAACCATTATCACCACCAGCCACCACCACCGCCACCACCACCACCACCACCAGTCTACACTACCAGCCACCACCATGCCACCTGCACCACCACCAACCCACCACTACCACCACCAGTCACCACCACAGCCACCACCCCCACCACCGGCACACCAGCCACCACCACCACCAACCTACCCTACCTACTTACAGCCAACACTACCACCTGCCACCACCCAGCCACCACCAGCCACCACCGCCACCGCCACCACCAGCCACCCACTACCACTACTAACACCGCCACCACCAGCCACCACCAGCCATCACCACCACCACTACCACCACCAACCACCACTACCACTACTAACACAGCCAACACTACCACCACCAGTCACCACCACCAGCCACCACCAACCACCACCACCACCACCAACCACCACCACTACTACTAACACAGCCAACACTACCAAACACACCACAACCTCACCCCATTTATTTTCTACATCAGTTATCCCAGTGAGTTAACTCCCTAAATTTCACCTATGAAATGCTTCATACTCAACACCACCATCGTAACTCATTTTCCAATTCGTATGATCAGTTTCCATTTACATATTTAACATAAAGATACTGCACTCGGTAAACTGCTCAGTCTAGCCATGTGCTCTAGAGGGACAAGTTGTATTATTTTGTTAGCGAGTCTTCAATTTGCTGCCCGAGAGATAGATGCAAACCTTCAATATTTCTATTTCATCGTCCATGGAACAAAAGCTTCAATTCTAGACTTTCTTTCTCTCTCTCTTTCTTTCTTTCTTTCTTTCTTTCTTTCTTTCTTTTTTCTTTCGTTCTTTCTTTCTTCACGTAAAGGGAAAATTGGTTGATTGAAACTGAGTAAAAAATATATAAAATCTTCTCCAGTGTTTTCCTAGAGTTTATTTGTTATGCAGTGTGTTCTTACTGGTTATTCCGTACAAGGTTATATGATTCTCGGATGTAATGATTTGTCTTTGTATATTGATAATTGGAAAGTAAAGAGTTGGACGTATGATCTCTTTTTTAATTTGGCTCTATTCCATATCATCAACTCTCTTGCCTATTCCCCATCCCATGTAGTTCTCTCACATCGCTTCAATGCTCATTCTCTTTCGACCAAAAAAATATACCGTTTTGTTTATGCCTCTGTGACAAGAGTTGATCACGTGTGTGTGTGTGTGTGTGTGTGTGTGTGTGTGTGTGTGTGTGTGTGTGTGTGTAGTGCATTCGAAATAACATGAATAACTACTTCATTCTCCCTCTAGAGTTTTAAGAAGGTCTTTGTTGGTATAGCTGGCCAGGAATGCTAGATTTTTAATACTCTCTCTCTCTCTCTCTCTCTACCCTCTCTCTCTCTCTCCTCTCTCTCTCTCTCTCTCTCTCTCTCTCTCTCTCTCTCTCTCTCTCTCTCCTCTCTCTCTCTCTCTCTCTCTCTCTCTCTCTCTCTCTCTCTCTCCACGTTAACAAGGCCACAACTATACTTCAGGATAACGAACCTTAACTTTTACAGCACTACGTTACGAAGACAACCAAACGAATCCCTGATAACGAATCCCTGATAACGAATCCCTGATAACGAATCCCTGATATTTTCTGTAGGGGCAAAAATTTGAAGATATAATGTAGTCTTGTGTGTTTCTTCTAAGTCGTCTCTCCCATAGTATCGGTTCCTGGAAGTCAAGTAATTTGGAATAGTTTGTATCAGAATTTTTTCCTCATATTTTTTTCTAGTCTTCTAATTTGTTATTTATTCTGTTTCGTTTTATTCTGTGTTTTTATTTTATTCTGTTATCTTTTATTTCTTTACTCGTTTCTCTGTTTTTCTTTTCTCTTTAATTGGTATTTATCTTCTAATATTTATAATGTATTATATAATAAATTATCTTTTTAAGAATAAATCCAGCGTTACTTCATTACACTAAACACCAAACAAGTCAGTAATTGGTCAAGTAAAAGGACACAAGTCATTTTTAAACACGCGTTTTCACTTTACCAGAGAAATGCAAAAGTCGTGTTTGTTATTCCTTCTCTCTCCTGACAACGGCTTCAATACCAGCCTCATTCCCTCCTACACAGCGGCCCTGAACGATCGTCACATGGAGGCTAAATTGGTTTATTGAATGTGTGTAAAATATTCTCTTGCATTATTTTCCAAGAGATGTTGTTATACGGATGTTTCTATTTCATGTGTTCACTTTGAGGTGATTCCATGAGCCTCTGATGTTATGATGTTTGGTAAGGTGATGTTGTTGTTGTTGTTGTTGTTGTTGCTGTTGTTGTTTGTTGTTGATTAAAAAGTGTGTTGAGTATTTTATATGCTATCTTGGGATTTTTTTTTTTTTGGGGGGGCTGATTTTGTAATTTAAAAATTTTCTTCGCTGTTATATCTATAACTATAACTGCCCCCCCACGCCCATAACTCCTTCCCGTCCCACGCCTAACTGTTTCATTACCCACGCCTTACCTCCCTTCCCACGCCCTAACGTCCGTAATATTAAACAACATCTTCCCTTGAAGAGGGTCGTTGTGTTTCAACCCGAGTTTTAAACTAAATGAGTCTTGAGGGACACCGCAGTACAGTACTTAACGGGCTGGTGTGGCGGTATAATTAACTAATTCCAGTATTGCCAGTAATTTGGTGGGTGGATTAGTGCCTGTAAAGTACTGAGCTAATGGTGTCCTCAAGACTCATTAGTTAAACTCATCTTGAAGATGTTCTCAGACATAACCCCGCTCCTAACTCCCTTCCCACACCCTAACTCTCTCCCTTCCCACGCATACACTTTTCTCTCCCTCAATCCACGCCATCTCCTCCCTCCCTTGGTCTGTACACACGCGTTAAAGGGAACGATCTTTATTTACGATTCAGCGAGAAGAATCAATCGCCCGAGTGAAAGGACAATTGGAGGTAAAATGAATAAATAACCATTACTCCCCTCTGGTCTGGGTGAATACTCGGGTGATGATGTGCGTCCTGTTGCTTCTTTCTCTCTCTCTCTCTGTCTGTCTCTGATTTTGTCTGTCTATCTTTGTCTGTCTGTCTTTGTCTCTCTCTCTCTCTCTCTCTCTCTCTCTCTCTCTCTCTCTCTCTCTCTCTCTCTCTCTCTCTCTCTCTCTCTCTCTCTCTCTCTCTCTCTCTCTCTCGTGAACCATGCCACTAGACTCCTTATTTATTCAGACTTAGCTTACGCTATACTCCCGGGGTAACGCACATTAACTTTTTCTACGCTGAGTCACGTACGACCTCCCACAGATCCCAGGAACTATTTTTTTTTCTTATCTAGTAAAGTAGAAGTTTTTCCCCTTTTTTTTTACAAGTCATCATTTTTGTGGTTTGAAGGAGTTGTTTGAGTGTTTTGTTTTTTATTTTGAAGTTTATTAATTTGTCTTTTTTTTTTACTCCTACCACGTTATTTTATCGTTAATACTCTTGTTGGTTATAATTCGTTATTATATCATACAATATCTGACTCTTTTTCTTTTCTTTATTGTTATGGTATTATACATTTGTTAGTGTTATTAATAATGGGATTTTCTTCCCTATCAAAAATTTTCTTCATCATCCCTAAAAGATCTTGGAATGGCTCTCTCATTTGTTTTTATCTGCAGCATCTGGCTCTTGGCGCTGACCCACCTCCTCTGTCACATCTCTCCACACACACATATCTACGTGAGGTGTCGAAAGTTACTACCACTCTATCATCCATGAATCTATCTAGCCTCCTTTTAAAACTTTCCAGCGATCCAGCACTTACTATAAAGTTGCTAAGCTTGTTCCACTCGTCTACCACCCTATTTGTGAACCAGCTTCTTTCTTATCTCCCTCCTAAACCTAAACTTATCAAACTTAAATCCGTTTCTACAAGTCCTATCCTGCTCGGATATTATAAGAACTTTATTTATATCTCCTTTATTGATTCCTTTCACCCACTTAAATACTTCTATCATATCTCCCCGCACTCTTCGTCTTTCTAGGGAATGCAAGTTTAGTTTTATTAATTTCCAGGTATCTTGATATGGAAGGTTTCTAAGTCCCGGAATCATTTTCGTCATTCTTCGCTGCACCGACTCCAGTGAATTGATATCCATTCGACACCAGAACTGAACAGCATAATCGAGGTGCTGCCGGACTAGCTCAAGAAATAGTTGCAATAAGACCTCTGCACTCTTATTACTTACACTTCTAGATATAAAACCTAATACTCTGTTTACCTTATTTCGAACATTAACGCACTGTTTTTTAGGCCTTAGGTCCGAGCTTACAAGTACCCCTAAGTCTCTTTCACAAGTCGACTTCTCTAGGTTGATGTTGTTAAGGCTGTATACATTGACAGTATTTGTTCTTCCAACATTAAGTACGTTGCATTTGCTGGTGTTGAATTTCATTTACCATAAATTCTGACCACTCCTGCAGTTTATTTAAATCCTCCTGTAGTGCATTTGCATCCTGTCCTGAATTAATCTGCCGCCCTATTTTGGTGCCATCCGCAAACTTGCTTATGTCACTACTGATCCCAGTATCTAGATCGTTTATGTAGATTATGAACAAGAGTGGGCCCAGTACTGACCCCTGAGGAACTCCACTGGTTACGCGGTCCCACTCAGATTTAACACCATCTACGTTGACCCTCTGTGTTCTATCAGTGAGCCAAGATTTTATCGAATTTAAGACATTCCCCTCGATACTATAAGCCTTAACTTTTCTCAGAAGCCTACGATGCGGTACTCTGTCAAACGCTTTGCTAAAGTCTAAGTAAATAACATCGTAATTTTCGTCATTATCTACTACCTCGAAGACTTTCCTAAAAAACGTCAGCAGATTTGTTAGACAAGATTTTCCCTTTGTAAATCCATGTTGAGAGTCGTAGATTAATAAGTTTTTCTCTAAATGCGATCGGATGCTATTTGCTATAATTGATTCAAGAAATTTCCCACTGCTGATGTCAAATTAATCGGCCCGTAATTTGACGCTGATGCTCTGTCTCCCTTTTTGAATATGGGTACTACATTTGCCTGTTTCCACAAGTCTGGCACAACTCCCGTGTCTAATGATTTTGTAAATAAATTTACGAGGGGTCCGCTAATATGTTCCTTACACTCTTTCAAAACTCGAGGGAAAATTTCATCCGGCCCTGGGGATTTTGTCTTCTTTAATTTATTTATCTTCTTAAGAATATCCTCTCTTCTGATAGTGATATTCTTTAATTTCTCTTCCTTATTTCCCCTAAATATCAGTTCCACCTCTGGCATTTCCTCGTGAATTTCTTCTGTGAAAACTGATAAGAAGTAGCTGTTTATTTATTTCTTATTTTCTTATTGTCATTGATCACTTCCCCTCTCTCTGACGTTAAAGGCCCCACTTTGTCCTTGACCTTAGTTCTATATACCTGGAAAAAATCCCTTGGGATTCGCCTTGGATTCTCTTTCTATTCTGATTTCATAGTCTCTCTTTGCCTTCCTTATATTTTTCTTAACATTCCTAGATAGTTCATTATACCTATTTCTGAGCTGCTCCTCCCCTCCCTTTAATTTCTTGTAAATTCCTTCCTTATTCCTATGTCATGCTAAAGGTTTCTGGTCATCCACCTTGGCTCATTCTTATTTTACCTAATTTTTCTGTATGGTATATTTTGTTCCTGTGCTTTACGTAGTATATGAGTCACATGTGACCTCACCCGTTCCTACCCGGGACTGACCTGACTGTTCCCAGGCGACCTCACCTAGGTACCTTCTTAACCCTTCATAATCCGCCGATCAAAAGTCTGGGACTCTGACCATATTATCATTGATTTTGTGTCCCAATTTAGGGTGAACCTGATTTCTCTGTGATAACTGTTCACTAGTTCTTCCCCTACTGTGATATCTCTGATAATATTTTCTTTATTTGTTAATACTAGGTCTAATATATTGTCACCTCTAGTAGGTTCTGTAATTAGTTGTTTTAAAAAAAATGTCCTGTACTGCGTCTAGGAAGTCTTCAGATTCATAGTCACCTACCAGTCTTCCTTCCTCTGATACTGCATGTGTGACTTGATTAAACCTAAGTTCATCTGGTGATAATAGAGCCAACAAGAGCAACTAAGAGCTAAATGGATGATCTTTTGCCTACCAATGTCTGTACTAGAGTTATCTTTATAAGGTTCGAGCCCTATAAACCCTATTAAATCCTATTAATCCCTATTAAACCCTCATCCATAGACACTAGACTAAAGATGTATTTTTCCTTCAGAACTCACGAGAATTACGCTTATGAATGGCGTCCATAAGAAAAGTTAATACAACAAAAATTCCGCTCAGTTCCTTTCAGATGTATAAAGCAGTTAGTTATAGATAATAAAATGCTATATGGACGTGATTTAAACCCTTGGTATATATGCAAATGAGACCCGAAATACCGATTCAAGATTTTTTGCTGGTTTGGTTGTTAGTGTGTGTGGTGTATCGTGACCTCAGTTGTAATTGTGGTAGCGTGGGAGTGATATATAAGACGTTTAGTAAAGCTATGATCATAAAGCTGCCATCTTGTTAAGTCTAAGGTGGCTGTTATTGACAATTGTTACCAAGGGAGAAATTTAAGACATCAACAATTGTCCTACATTATTATCATCTTTAAATAAATCATATGAGAAAGTTGGAATTTTCTTTTATGTCCAGTGTTAAAATTATCGTATTGTCATATTTGGTTTTGATGTTGGATCAGAATAAGCCTAGCATTTAGAAATATCAGGTAATTATGATTAATACTCTACATGTTAATATAAGCTTTATCCTTGACAGAGTTATACCATATCTGAGAAGAGTTCATCAAATTCTGTCTCTTCACACACACAACTAACACCATCCTCTACACGTACTGACACTGTCAACACTGTCAAATTCACCAAAACTCCTGTCCAATTCTAGTCTAGTTTACCCTATATGAATCCAGCATTTATTATTTACAGTGAGTCAACAAAACTTTATTTTCTACCTGTACGAGGCAGTTCTTGTCGAGTTACCATAAGTTATTCCTCTACTTCCGTCACTGAACACCACACGAAAAAAAAAACATTTATTTTTTTTCCCAGGGAGTTCTTCACCTTACCTGAAATATACAAGTACAAACCCTCATTACTTTTTATTCCTCATCCTGGAATAAGAAAAAAATATTTCCAGCCTCTTTCCCATGCTATGAAGGCATCCTGGACAGTTCTCACATGAAAGGCGGATTAGTTGATTGAAACTGTATAAAAATGGTTCTCCGGTGTTTTTCTAGAGTTAGTTGTTATACTGAAGTGGCCCTTTGATGGTGTTGATAATGTTGATTAAGGAGATGGATGAGTCATCAGCTTTTTTATTTATGTAGTTATTGGATAGTTGTTGTCGAAAGTGTATGAACTAATTTAACACTATCTCTCCCTCCCCACGCCTACAAGTCTCTCCGCTCCCACGCCTACAGGTTTCTCCCCTCCCACGCCAACAAGTCTCCCCCCTCCCACGCCAATAAGTCTCCCCCCTCCCACGCCTATAAACCTCTCCCCTCCCACGCCTACAAGTTTCACCCCTCCCACGCCTACAAGTTTCACCCCTCCCTTTGAGCACATATATACAGGTACTTTAATATTAAATCCTTTTTCTTTTAACATCAAAGTTTCAATACAGTCGATTACCTGACTATTTCACGTAATGTAAAGGAAACTGGACAGCATCTTATTCTCTGTCTGTTTCTGGGTGCATTCTCCTGCATGGTCAAGTTGAGAATTAGAATTGTCTTTATTCTGTTTTACTCTTTCTCATTTACACACTCAATTAGTTCTACTCTCTCTCTCTCTCTCACATCATTATTAGTTTTTCTTCTTCTTGCTTCTCCCCCACTTTATCTTCTTTTATACTTTTTCTTTCCCCCTCCTTATATTACACCGTACCTCTTTTAACCCCTATTTCACGTGGACCAACCTAAGCCCATTATTTACATACTCTTGGCCCCGCCCATAGTCCTGGATAAAAAAACATTAACTTTTTTCTATGGTAAGTCACGTACTTTCCCCAAGAGGATCCCGGGAAGTTTTATGGGAGGACAAAGCAGAAATTTTGTATTCTCGCGGGTTTTTTTTTTTTTTTTCAAGGGAAGTTTTCGTGGGTGGTTTCAAGGAACTTAGGTTAATAGTGAATGGTTTTGTAAGTGAATTACCTTATTTTTCTACTTTTTGCTTTCCTTATTTGGTCTTTTTTTGTTTTTGTTTGTGTATTTATCCTGTAATTACAAATTTCATTGATTTTTCTTCATTCTTGGATTTTTGTGGGTTTTTTTCGTGTGGTTGTTTGTTGACTTTTTTTTCTATTTACTACATAAATCTTTCGTCATGCGTTAGTTCTGCTGTTCTCTCTCTCTCTCTCTCTCTCTCTCTAGAGACTACTTATACTTATGGGCTGTGGAAAGAAGCCGTCAACCTTGAACTGGTTTAAAAAGCCGTGTTCTGTGAGCTGTTTAAGAAAGCCATCCCCTATGAACTGGTTTAGAAAGCCGCCCACCACACTCTCTCTCTCTCTCTCTCAGTAACCTCCTTCACCTTAAATAGCCACTCGAGTTTGGAGAGAGAGAGAGAGTGAGTCACTTTTCACTAATAGAATTTTGCTGAGAAGTTAAAAGGCAGGGGATGGGGGTAAGAGAGCCATCAGAAGTCGGTGGCTGTAAGCTGGAAATTGACAAAGTTCGTAGCTGTTACCACTAGTTTTGATGACCGCATTCTGAAAGCTCACACCAAACTCAATTCCATATTTACACACGACAAAAAATATACGGATATATTTTTATTAATTAATTTAGCAAGTTGGTTTCATTTCTCTATTTACCATGTATTTATTATTTCTTAGAGTTAACCACTGCTAAAACAAGGACGTATAACGAGATTGTCTTTATAGTTTTGTTCTCGGGTTCTATACTTGCTAAAATACACCGATGTTTTTATCTTAAGACGACAGGTGCTAACTAAGAACTATCTCCAGTTATCAGTCACCGGTTATCGTATAGGGTCCGTCTTTACTTCCCTCACCTATGTATCATCTGAGCTCCTCAAGTTGTGGAGATATTTAAATTCAGTAGATGTGAGGGACAACCTATGAGACCTTAACTTTTCTCTATTTCTTTTAATAGGGAAGGAAGGAAGGTCTGCAAAGCTCAAAATAAAGAACTTGGTAATGTCGCGGTATATTTTTGATGATGCCAGAGAATAAGTCAGCCTCTAGCATCACTTATTCTCGGACCAGTTCGTCTCTCTGATCATGTACTCTGTGTGGTGGGCGTTGGTTTGCTGCTCCTCTGGTGAATAGGATATCCCCAAACATATCATATCGTATTGAGGTCTGAAAGCTTCCCTGGTCTGACCATTGTTGCAAATCCCACCTTCTCCAGGAAATCCATTAACGCCTGAGCTGTGTGTGAACGGGATGAACCCAACAGCCATTGTAGCCACAGAAGACCTTAATAATACCTCAGGGCTGTCGCTGTACCTGAGGTAATCAGTCGGAGGTGTGTAATTCCGCCTCCACACCGTTCCCTGACGCTGTCCTCCAACCATCTAGAAACTGACAGATAGATATAGAACTTCATGACGATCTCAGACTGGAATAATTGCTTTTATAACGAGTACGCATGATTTAATTCAACCTTCCTTTGTTTTGAAGGTCATGCAGCACACTAGTCAATCGTGCAGATAACTTGTGGTTACTCTAAAGTAGTCCATTTGTGCCATGCGATACAAGTACATTTTATAACATTTGCGTATCGATGAAAATATATTATTTCTTTAAGATATTGTTTTATTATTACTAAATTGCGTATAGCGCTGAAAGTTTTGTAGCTTTTTTCTAATCATTAAAATATATGCAATCAAGAAAACAACAAGAGTATTTGAACCTCCAGCAAGAATTATGTAATTAATGTGAGTCGAGTCAGGTTCAGTCTTCGGAACTCATTAGTGAGTTAATGAAGCGAATATGTGGAAAAAAGGTTGCAGCTCGACCATCAAAGCTTGTAAAAGACAGAATTTTTTGACGATAGAATGATTTAATAGATCTCAATGATTTATTCTGAAGATGCATATAGAATACAATCTAAAAATACAATATGTTTGATAAAATTTATGTCTATGGTTTAGCGAAAAAGAAGAAAGATAAAGAAGGAAGATGGAAAAGGAGATTAGAAAAAAAACCAATTATCATCCGGAATGACCACTGCTGCTGATGGCCAGAAGGTTCCAAACACTGACCTGACCTGACCTGACCTGACCTAACCTGAAACAATATTCCTACAAACTTCATAGAAATATATAGAACTGACTCGACAAAAAAATTCCTCCAAAGAAAAGTCGAAATGTAGAAGAGAACCGATAAATGAAAATAAAAAGTGAACGTTAAAAAGAATTCTGGAAGTGAAAAACTAAACGAGACCAAAAAGAAAAGAAAATAAGAAAAGAAAATAGGGAAACAAACACAAAAGAGGAAAACGGAGGAAAGTGGAAAATATATATATACAACTGAATCAAATAATTAGAACTCGAAGGACAAACAAGAAATAGGAACACGTGAATTCTGGACCTTGAGAGGAAAATTTAAATACTGGAATAAAGAGAACAGCGCACATGACAGGAAAATTAGAAGACTAGAAATGAAAACTAGAAAATGGTTAGACACATGAAAGAAGATTTTTATAACATGTGAAAACAAATATCAAAAGAAAAATTAAAAATAACATATAAATCCTAATATATATAACATTATTCCTATAGATTTGGGTGATCAATGTTATTTGTTATCCTTGATTTAACTAAATTTCTGTGGACAAAAGGTGACGTAATACTGTTGAAGGACTTTTGTTTCAATTAGTCAGGCGAGTGTATGTCTCTCGTCCCTTACATGAATACACAATGTAGTTATAACACATGTTGAGTCAAGCCATTACCTTGTTGACAGAAATTTAATCGAAGTAAGTGTGTGTGTGTGTGTGTGTGTGTGTGTGTGTGTGTGTGTGTGTGTGTGTGTGTGTGTCAGTAAGAACATTACATATACATGATAAAGGAGGCATTGTCTCCTAGCTGGCAAAGATCTTGTTTATTCTAAGGAGTTACAGCCTGTACACTTTGCTTGAACTAAAGCTAATGAAACTTCCTTATTTATACCGTCAACAGAGAACCTACTGAGCTCTCTACCACCTGAGTATTAACATGACCCCCCCGCTGCCACTCACCCCTCTACCTGTACACCTTGTCTGCACACCTATGATGGGGGAGTCTCTTTTTCTTCCGGCCAGGTGATTAATGTGAACTCGTAGGTAGTTCAGGTCGTGTGTTCGTTTGGTCGCTGTGTTAACAAAGAACCTGACTCTAACAATGGTATTATGATGGGCTGGCTCGATGGCTGACTGGCTGGCTTGTTCTGTGACTCACAACCAGGTCAGAGTCTTCTTGTGTTTTTTGACATGTTGGTCATTAACGAGATGAGTTTTTTTTTTACTAAAAGGATTTATTAAAGTGTATATTACGTTAATGTATATAGGTCTGTTAAAATGTGTGTATCTATCTTTCTAATAATTATAAAAATAATATTAAACGGTTTATTAAATGAGTAGCAGCCAGTGGCTGAAAATATACAAACTTACATGTGATTTAGACATAATAATATACGTTGAATACATTTACAGGGCTGTGCAGTACATAAATCAGGAGTTGTTTAATATTTTAACAATAGATGGGATGGTGCTGTTCTTATATCTATGGGCTGAATTTTGTTGAAGTGGCGGACTGCACGAGGTGGGCGGGGGACTGCCGGTGGCAGTAGGTGGCGATGGCGAGGATGGTGCAGTATTCCACTGCCACTGTGTGTGTATGTGAGTCTGTGTGTATGTATATGTTTGAGGCAGTATATGTGTGTTTGTATTTGGTTCTGTGTGGATATATCTATTTATGTGGATAGGTGTTTATGTGTATGAGAGGGTACTTAAATATCCACCTTTCTACAGGATTCTAAAAATGTAAGTTTGTGTGTTTATATATATTTTGTTTATATTTTATTTATTTATTCATTTATTCTTAATCGTGAATTCACAAATCCTATCAGCTAGATTTTAAAACCACAAGACTCGCATAACTCAAATAATCATATGAATGCGCTCAGGAATTTCATCTGAATTAACGATTACTGACGATTCGCTTAAATTAAAATATCATTAATTAAAATCAAGTTCAAGAAGAGACAGCCAACTGCCCCTTGCAATAACATGTGGTGAATTAATTCATCTATTTGCACATGAGTACATACGAGAGAGAGAGAGAGAGAGAGAGAAAACAGTTGATAATGAGTGTCTGGCAATTATAGCTGATGAGGAAGCCAGGTAGGTCAGGTAGTGATCAAGCAAGTGAGGTCAAGAGAATGAATAGGTCAGTTAGACAAGAGGGTCAGCAGGGAATCAAAGCAGGTCAAGGAAAAACCTGTTATGTCAAGACGAAAACCAGGTAAATCGGTTTAAGTCAGACTGGGAGCTAAGTTGGTCTGGTAGAAGAGGCAGGTAAGATGGAACACCAAATAGATTAGCTTAGCAATAGTTGTCAGCCATTAATTCCTCTGAGAGTCTCGTACCAAAAACACACACACACACACACACACACACACACTCTCTCTCTCTCTCTCTCTCTCTCTCTCTCTCTCTCTCTCTCTCTCTCTCTCTCTCTATAAGGGCTCATGTGTCAATTAGTTGATGTTTTACTTACGTTTGTCACAGTAAATCACGACCATTTTATCGATGTTAGGTTCCTTGGGTATTAACCAGGGAGTATCTAAGTACGGTTTATGTCTGGGTGGGACGTCTGTACTCAAGCTCTATTGGGAAGATTTGGTGTTTGATCCCGAGTACTAGCGAGTGATTGCATCTTTAGTACTCTTCCGGTCATTATGATAGTCAGTGATTAGTTATTCCCTGATTCATCTGTGAGGATTATAGAACAAACCTGATTTAAGTTGGAAAAAAAAAACTCTGAGACTATTTTTTGTTGAATTATTTTTCTATAAATCTATGATACTTTTTTTTATGCAACCGAGATGAAAATGTTTCCTGGGTTATATATAGAGAAGTGTACTCGTGTAGAGCCCAGAGTTATCAATACACACACCGCAGACAGTAACAGTGAGTGCAATTATTTTTTCACCTTTCTCATTGCTCTTTACAGCGTCCCACCTGAAGGCAGCCCTTAGACCCCCCACACACAACACACTGCTAAAAATAAAACATTGACGTTTATATTTTTCCCACTTGTTATTTTTAGCTCGTTACAGCAGTTCGTTAGTCCCTTGTTGGTACCGCCTCTTCACCAGTAGTGTTACACAGACTCCACACACTGTAAAAGATAGTGTCTGTCTTGACCATTTGTGTAACACAGACATTCACAGGAACAGACACACACAGCAGACAGAAGAGAAAGACGTCTTCTTCAACTTTATCACACACACACACACACATAACCACGATTCATAAATCAGCGAAACAGCTTAAAACATTTGTAATTTTTGTACCTCGTTGCCTCTGTACTTCTGAGTCTCTGCTTGTTAACAGACTTGAGTTGGCTCGCACTCTCCACGGCTCTCGTTCCTGACTTTGCCTACAGCGTTCTCTTATTACTGGGCTTGTCGAGAAGTTGTCCCCCCTTCTCTCATTACTCTAAATATTGAATAAGAGTTAATGGAATCTGTAGAGGTTTTAGCTACCTTGTCAGGAATGAGATGTAGAAGTTAATGGAGTAGGGTAATTAAGGATAGTGTTTATTTAGGACGAGATGAAAAGTGAAGCAAAAGAAGAGGGGCAAGTTTATATTCAGAGACCAGTCAATGTATGAGTGATAAAGAAAGAGTTAAGAGATGGCATTCAGAAGATAAGTTTAAGAGAGAGAGAAGTGTGGAAAAATATGAACCAAAAAGAGAAATAATATAACGAATTTGATAAAAGAGCAACATAACTGAGGTAATGTAGACGACGTTTCTATTGTTGACATTGGACAAAACTCTACAATCACTGGACAAAATCTCATTATTGCTAATATTTCTTTGACTTACTGATGTCACTTTATTTTATAAATTTAATTGTCCTTACGATGTTAATGAATCAAAATCAGACAGTAAAAGTAATGTGTTCATTCTTAAGTTGTGAGATCATTGCTCAAGTGGGTCCATAGGTCTTGTGTCCCGTTAAGGGTGGCGTGGATACAGTACACTGAATACTAAGCCTCGGTATTCAAAGAGTCAATGTTGTCGACAGTAATTTGTAACGTCTTCATTTCTCCAATTAAAGTCAGGAAGCAATTTACAGTTGGGTCGACTAGGGGTTCCCCGGAAGCAGACCAGAGACTCATATATAATGGAATTTGATAAAAAATAATGTAAATTGGATAAAAAAGTGATACAATATAATGGAAAATAGAATGATAAAGGAACTTCTTGTATATTGGTACTGTGTGTCAAGTGTTCGAAGAGGAAATTAGTCCAGCGTTTAGAATTTTTTACAGTTGAAAAAGTGATCCATTTGTCAAGTTCGCTAATAAAGAGGGAGGCCGTCCCCTCTCTCGTTTATCTCCCATACCACTTAGAGCAGAACTCCCTTGAAATGTATTGCAAAATTCGTCTTTGAGAACATGTATAACTGTTTCGCATATACCCATATTTTATTGTAATTTCAGAGTAACGAGACTATTGAATAAGACGGAATTACCTAAGCTGGATCCAGTGTAAATCCACTTTATGTGTTGGGGAATCAACAAGCTGGGCCGGCGACATAAGGAGAACCTATACCCCCCCCCCCCCTCACCACACACACACAGATACATAAAATACTGTAAAAATATACGGGGTCATCTTGTCATACTTAACTTAAGAAATGGAGGAATTTGCCTAACCAGAATATAGAAAGTTGACTCAGGTCACCAAATTTCCTTTACCTCGATAACTTTAGCCATAAGAAAATACTCGTGTTGTTGTCCCGGTAAAGTTTCAGCCTCACAGTTCTAGTACAAGTTTCAGTCCAATTTGTTTCCTACCACAAGAAACTTTACCTTCACGACTATTACATGTCACTCCTAGACCATCAGCCCCTCCCTCACTATCACTACTCCCGCACCATCAATCCTATCCTCATCACCATCCTTCCCTCACCATCAACCTTTCCTCACCATCATTTCCTTTCTTAATCCAAACCTTCTTTCACTATATCATTTCTCCATCATTATAACGCCCACCCCATCATCTTTGTCCTGTCCCTCACACTCTCTCCTTCCTCCTTCCTTTCTTCCTCTTACTCCTTCCTTCTTCCCTCTCCTCCGTCTTCTCTCTCCACCCCCCTCCTCTCCCTCTCTCCTTGGCGGTGGCATTGGAAGCGGAGACAAATGTTGGCCGGGTGAACTATAGCAACATAAACAGCAACAGATGGCATACGAGGGAGAGGCATTGGTGGGGGAGGCAATAGTGGGGGAGGCAATGGTGGGGGGAGGTATTGGTGGGTGAAGTAATGGTGGGGGAGGTAATGGTGGGGGGGAGGTATTGGTGGGGGGAGGTATTGGTGGGGGAGGTAATGGTTGGGGAGGTATTGTGTGATCTATCAATGTGTCCATGCCGTTCGGTTAATTAATAAATGGTTGTACTGAAAGTGGTGTTTAGAAGGACTACCCCTCCGAATATAATATACAGTTAAATAACTAACCGGCCACGCTACCAAACTTGCTCACTTTATGTTCCTACAACATTAAATATTCTACCTATATCTTCTATACAAGTTTTGACTTGCATAGAAGGCAGGAAGAGGGAAGGAGTAGAGGGAGAGAGTGTGAGGGAAGGAAACTAAAGAACAACTGGTTTAAAATTAAAGAATGTGAAACGCAAAAAAAAATGCAAATCAACACAAGATGCGCAAATTTTTCAATTCCACTAAAACATTTTATGGGCCAATCACTCGTGGCACAGACCCCTCCATTCATCCGATGGTAACTTCCTGAGTAAGACGAAGAAGGCTTCCTTCAGCACTGGAAAGAGCACTACCATGAGCTGTTCAACCGAAACACCGATGTGGATGTCCTAACTACCCAGCAGGTCCCTCAGCATCCACTGCTGACCCACCTCAGCTCTCCTCCATCCCTTGATGAGGTAACTACTGCCATCAAACAGATGAAAAATAACAAAGCCTCAGGGCTTGGTGGAATCCCAACCGAGGTGTATAAAGCAGGGGGACCTCTGCTTGCTAGGTGTCTCCACTCTCTCCTGGAGAATATATGGGAAAAGGAGGAAATCCCCCAAGCTCTTAAGAACGCCTCCATCGTCAATATGTATAAGAACAAAGGAGACCAGTTAGACTGTGGCAACTTCCACGGGATCTCGCTACTGTCCGTAGCTGGCAAGATTATCGCCCGAGATCTTCCTACACAGACTTCTTCCTGAGGCAGAAAACTTCTTCCCAGAAAATCAGTGTGGCTTTAGACCATCACGTGGCACCAGTGACATGATCTTTGCTGCCCGCCAGATAAAGGAAAAGTGCAGAGAACAGCGTCGTGACCTGTATATGACCTTCATCGACCTAACCTAGGCCTTCGACTCGGTCAACAGGGAAGCCCTCTGGCGGACCCTCGGCCGGTTTGGCTGCCCACCAAAATTCATCACCATTGTGAGGCAACTCTACGATGGCATGAATGGCAGTGTCCTGCACAACGGCACCCAGTCTGAGTTTTTTCCCCATCCAAACAGGGGTAAGACAAGGAGGTGTACTGGCACCAGCTCTGTTTTCCATTTTCTTGGCTGCCTTCCTTACTCGTGCTAGTGCCAATTTAGCCAGCGGGGTGGACATGGTGTACCTGATGAAGGATCTTTTCAATATCAGACGACTTCAGGCAGGAACCAAGGTTTCGGCAACCTTCCATTACTGAACTTCAGTATGCAGACGACCTCACCCTTGTCGCTCAGACTAAATGCGACCTACAGGAGATCCTGAACACCAATGCAAGTGAGACTGCACTCTTCGGCCTTGAAGTGAATGTATGTAAGACTCAGATTCTCTCTCAGCCTGCCCCTGGTTCAGCCACACCCACACCATCCATCTAGCTTAATGTTACCCACTTTCAGTATCTCAGCTCCCACCTGTCCACCACCGCGGACATCGAAGAAGCGATTCAACATCGGATCAGATGTGAATCTCAAGCCTTTGGCAGATTCCGTACCCGTGTCTTCAGCTGTAGGGACCTGAAATTATCTACAAAGTTGCACGTATATCGAGCAGTGGTCCTCCCCACCCTGCTATATGGCAGTGAGAAATGGGTTACATACTGCAGGCACCTCAATGCACTTGAAAACCTTAACCAACGTAGTCTATGTTCCATCCTCCGAGTTCACTGGGAAGACAAGATAATAAATGCCAGTATTCTTGGTGACACCAACTGTAGCAGCATCGAGGCTACCATTAGCCATGACCAACTACGTTGGACTGGCCATGTTACCCGCATGGACGACAGTGGACTGCCAAAGCTGCTACTTTACAGTCATTTAAAGAATAGTAAACGTAACGCTGGTGGGCAACTGAAAAGGTATAAGGATAGTCTTAAGACAAACCTGAAAAAGTGCCAAATCGACCCCCTCACCTGAGAGACGATTACTCCACACCGTAACGCTTGGAGGAGCACCACACGAGAAGGTGTCAATACTTTCGAATTAGCCCGACTGCAAACTGAGGCAGACAAGCGCCGGCGCCGGAAAGACGCTGCCGCGGCCCATCCCGCACTAGATGGAGCCCTCCACAAGTGCAACATCTGTGAACGACTCTGCCGGTCCCGTATCGGCCTCTTTAGTTACCTTAAAACTCACCAACGTAGGTGACATCCCTAATAACTCATATCATTGTATCATAGCTGGATGATCGTCATATTGCATTCCAAGTGACAGCAAAGTAGTAGTAGTAGTAGTGTTTTGAAGACAATTTTATTTATTGAAGATAACATTTGGCCTCACATGGGTTTAACACACACACACACACACACACACACACACACACACACACACACACACACACACACACACACACACACACACACACACACACACACACACACACACACACACACACACACACACACACACACATCTCGGGAAAACAGAGAAGAACCATCCTCTAACCTATCATAGGGGTGAGTATCGTGACCCGCTGCTACATTATTACACGACCCTGGCAAGAATTATCCCCTGCTCTCCTCTCTCGTATCTCTAATAAGAAATAACTTGATGTAATTTCTCCGCCTAGATATTTTTATGGCCCGCGTTGCTCGCCTTCTTGCTCAAAGTTCCTCTTCCTCCTCCTCCTCCAGAGACCAAAAAAGAGGGAACAAAGGAAAACCGACGTATATACACTTTTGAGATAGTGTTTTTAATATAATAGTGACCGGTAACTGAGGCTTTATCAGTTTATAGTGGTTCCTTCTGTTACTTCAGATGCTATTTGTCTGTGGTAACTCCAGGGGGTGAACTATCAAGGGTTTTGGTTCCTGCACTGTGCTCTTCTCATCCCCATGTCTCTTCTGTTGCATCATCACCATTGTTAGCTTAACTCATTGTATATAGATTTTTATTATGTTTTTTTTTATTTACTTTGTTTATTGAACCATAACCTAATTAAAACCTTAGAGAAATTTGAAATAAATAAATATCCTGTTTAATTTGTTGAATGTGGGGGAGTCTCAGGTGGGGGAGTCTCAGGTGGGGGATGTAGGTAGGGAGCGTCAGGTAGTCTCAGGTGAAAGTTTAGGTAGGGGAGCCTCGGGTGGTGGGTTTAGGTGGGAGTCTCAGGTGGGGGATAGGTGGGGAGTCTCAGGTGGGGGAGTCTCAGCAGAAGAGAAAGTACCAGGTTATCAGCAGACTGTTAGCAGAAGGACTCAGCTGGGTCTTACCACTATTAATCTCGCCCTCTCGTCAACTAGACTGGGAAGCCCGTCTTTGTTGACACTCCCAGAGGACCAGGGTATGTGTGCATGTGTGCGAGTGCGTGTGCGTGTTTACGTGCGTATGTGTATGTGTGTGAGTGTGTGTGTGTGTGTATGTGTGAGTGCATGCATGAGTGCGTGTGTGGGTGTGTTTGTGTTTGTGAGTATGTTTGGATAAGGGAGAAGAGAGACCAATGAATATGTAGATGAAGATGTGGAACATAGGCAGGTGTGTGTGTGTGTGTGTGTGTGTGTGGATGATGTTGATGATGATGATGATGTTATTGTTATTGATGTTATTGTTATTGATGTTATTGTGTGTGTGTGTGTGTGGAAAAGATGGATGATAAGGTGGAGAATGTGGGTGTGGGTAGGAAGCATTGAGAGAGAAGCATGTAGGCGGGAGGCAGAGAAAGGAAATGTGTGTATATGAGTCAGACTGTGAATGATACAGGTGGACGTTGTGTGTTGTTGGAAGAGGGGAATGAGGCATGGGGGGTGAAGGGTGTGTGTAGGCAGAGGGGGGAGAGGAGATAAGATGAGGGCGGGTGTTTGTGAAGGGAAAAAGGAGGGAGGGATGGAGCAATGAATGAGGGGTGAGGAAGTGAGTGAGGAGTGAGGGTATGTGAGTAAGGGTGAACGAAGGGTGGATGTGTGTGAGTGTAGGAGAGAGAGAGAGAGAGAGAGAGAGAGAGAGAGTAGTGATACGGGTACATGATATGTTAGAATAGGCGACAGAAATAAACCAGCGATGAAAAATGAGTGTCAGTCATGACGTGTTGTGATGAACCCTTATCGGTTTGGGTGTGACTGTATGACTGTAACAACGTGTAACTGTCAAGATAGTCTAATCTGAATTCCATGAGCTAACACAACATTATACAGAGGAGAGTAACCGTGGATGTGACGAATAAGTTTTATGTTCATATTTCTAACATTTATTTGCTAGTCGGACGAATAGGTGAGAGGCAGGTAGTGTACACATCATTATACCTGGCAGGACAAGCGTGAGGTGAAGGGCTGGCTACACACGACTCTCTCTCTCTCTCTCTCTCACTCTCACACAACTACTACTACTTTGCTGTCACTCGGAATCGAGAATGACGATCATCCAGCGATGATACAATGATATGAGTTATTAAGGATGTGACCTAGGTTGGTGAATGCTCAGGTTACTAAAGAGGCCAATACGGGACCGGCAGGATCGATCACAGATATTGCAAACGTGGGGGGCTACAACTAGTGTGGGAGGGGCGACGACTGCGTCTTTCCAGCGTTGGCGCTTGTCTGCCTTGCTATGCAGTCGGGCTAACTCAAAAGTATTGACACCTTCCTGTGTGGTGATCCTCCAAGCGTTACGGTGTGGAGTATTCGTCTCCCAGGTTAGGGGGTCGATTTGGCACTTTTTCAGGTTTGTTTGAAGACTATCTTTGTACCTTTCCAGTTGCCCGCCAGCATTACGTTTACTATCTTGAGGTGACTGTAAAGTAACTGCTTTGGCAGTCCACTGTCGTCCATGCGGGTAACATGGCCAGTCCAGCATAGATGATCATGGATAATGGTAGCCTCAATACTTCTACAGTTGGTGTCAGCGAGAATACTGGCATTTGTTCTCTTGTCTTCCCAGCGAATTCGGAGGATGGAGCGTAGACTACGTTGGTGAAAGTTTTCAAGTGCCATGATGTGCCTCCTGTATGTGACCCAGGTCTCGTTGCCATATAGCAGGGTGGGGAAGACCACTGCTCGATATACGTGTAACTTTGTAGAAAATTTCAGCTCCCTACAGCTGAAGCCTCGGTTTCGGAATCTGCCAAAGGCTTGAGATGCACATCTGATCCGATGCTGAATCTCTTCATCATTGTCCTCAGTGGTGGACAGGTGGGAGCCGAGGTACCGAAAGTGGGTAACATTAGAGAGGGTAGTACCGTTAAGCTGGATGGATGGTGGAGGTGTGGCTGAACCAGGGGCAGGCAGAAAGCGAATCCGAGTCTTACGTACATTCACCTCAAGGACGAAGTGTGCATATGCTTCTGCATAGGTGTTCAGGAACTCCTGTAGGTTTCGTTCAGTGTGAGCGACAAGGATGAGGTTGTCTGCATACTGAAGCTCAGTAATGGAAGCTTCCGACGCCATTGTTTCTGCCTGGAGTCGTCTTTTGTTGAAAAGATCCTTCACCCGGTACCCGGTGTCCACCCCGCCGGCACGAATGAGGAAGGCAGCCAAGAAAATGAAAACGAGAGTTGGTGCCAGTAGACATCCTTGATTAACCCCCGTTTGGATAAGGAAGAACTCAGACTGGGTGCCATTGTGTAGGACACTCCCGTTCATGCCATTGTGGAGTTGCCTCACAATGGCGATGAATTTTGGTGGGCAGCCAAAACGGCTGAGGGTCCACCAGAGGCCTTCCCTGTTGACCGAGTCGAACGCCTTGGTTAGGTCGATGAAATTCATGTACAGGTCCCGACTTTGTTCTCTGCACTTTTCCTGTATCTGACGAGCAGCAAGGATTATGTCAGTGGTGCCACGTGATGGTCTAATGCCACATTGAGATTCTGGGAGGAAGTTTTCCGTCTCAGGAAGAAGTCTGTTTAGGAGGACTCGGGCGAGAATCTTGCCAGCTCTGGACAGCAGCTAGATCCTATGGTAGTTGCCCCAGTCTGACCGGTCTCCCTTGTTTTTATAAATATTGACGATGGAAGTGTCGTTAAAAGCTTATGGGATTTCCTCCTTTTTCCATATATTCTCCAGGAGAGAGTGGAGATGGCTGGTAAGCAAAGGTCCTCCTGCTTTATACACCTCGGCTGCGATTTCATCAGGCCCTGAGGTTTTGTTAGTTTTCATCTGTTTGATGGCAGTAGCTAACTCATCCAGGGATGGAGGACAGCTGAGGTGGATCAGCTAAGGATGCTGAGGGACCTGCTGGGTAGTCAGGAGATCCACATCGGTGTTTCGGTTGAGCAGTGAATGGTAGTGCTCTTTCCAGCGCTGAAGGAGGCCTTCATCGTCTTTAATTAGGGAGTTACCGTCGGATGAGTGGAGGGGGCTGTGCCACGAGTGATTGGCCCATAAAATGTTTTAGTGGATTTGAAAAATTCACACATCTTATGCTTATCTGAAAATTTTTGTGTTTCAAATGCTTTATTTTTAAACCAGTCGTTCTTTAGATTGTGAAGTTCCTTCTGGGCCGCCGCTTTCTTCTTGTGGAAGGTATCAGCTTTGGTCCATGACTGAGGGCTGTTCTGCCAGTCAGTTAGAGCAGCACATTTATCATTGTTGAGTACATTGATTGCCGGGTCATTTTCATCAAACCAGTCCTGGTGTATTCTTCCGATCTGGCCGAGGGTCTCTACAGGTTTTTGTCATGACAGTGTCGAGAATATCCCATACGGCACTAGGAATTGGGAGGTTTGTTGTCAGGTTGTTTATCAACCCATGTTCGAGCTGCTCTCTGAAAGCATGTGTTGCTACTGGATCCTCCAGGTGCTTAATGTTAAAACCTCTCTGGAGTCCTGCTGCTTCGCCATTTTGGGGCGACGTGAAGTGAGAGCTTTGCTCTGAAGAGCCGATGATCAGTGTCACAGTGGTCTGAGCCACGCATGGCACGGGTGGTGAGAACATCTCGGCGATATCTTTCTCTGACAATGATGTAGTCAATGAGATGACAGTGTTTGGACCGTGGGTGTTGCCACGAACCCTTAAACTTGTCGTCCTCCCTAAACAAGGTATTGGTGATAGTGAGTATGTGTGCAGCACACTTGCTGAGGAGGAGTAGGCCGTCGAGAATACACTTGCCTAGTCCATTTCTCCCTATGGTTCCCTGCCAAATGTCAGCATATATGCCAACTCTGGCACTGAAGTGATCAATGAGCAAAACCTTATCTTCTCTGGGGATAAAGGTTAGCACTCTGTCGAGGTTGGCGTAAAAGGCCTCCTTGATGTCATCCTCTGCATCCAGTGTTGGGGCATATGCACTGATAAAGAAGGCATGACGTGAGTGATTCAGTGGGACTCGGGCGTCATGAGGCGCTCGTTGATCCCATTAGGCATTTCAGTTAGCCTGTGTAGGATGCGTTGGCGGACGGCAAAGCCAACTCCATAAATTTGTTTTTTTCTCCCCAGCAGGCTTACTCTTCCAGAAGAAGATATAGCCAGACCCCCGTTCTGTGAGTTGATCGTCGTCTGGGAGCCGAGACTCACGAATGGCTGCTATGTCAATGTTATACCTAGCCAGCTCTTTGGCCACAAGGGCGGTTCTTCTTTCAGGACGCCAATTTTTCCGAGTATCCAGAAGGGTCCTGACATTTCATGCAGCGACCATAAGATATTGTATAGTGTATTTTTGTTTGAATCTGTGATATTGATTGCTTTCGACTGCATAAGGGTGACCTCACCGAGTGTGGTTGCCCAGTCAGGATATGTTTAGGGCACCTTTTCTTGCCGCCTCCCCCTGTGGGGTGGGCAGAGTGGCTCCTCGAAAGGGCTGCTCAGTTGCACGGACAGGTCCGGATTTCACTGCTTCCTAGATCCCAGTGCATAAACGACCATCTTATCTGTGCCGTCCATGTGCAGAGTTGTGACTAGAGACTCCCAGCAGCCATCTCTGCCTGTCCCCGTCGCCACTCGTCTGTCACCATAGGACTTTTGGGGGTATAGGGGTTTTGATGATGATGAGAAGTATGATGAGCTAGATGATGGCTTCGTGTGAGTTTATTTATGTGGTGAGGCAGGAGCGCAGGCTGCAACCACACATCTTAGCTCTTCCTTTTTCTGATCCAGTGGTGCAAGTGTTGCAACGACTGGGGAGAAGGAGAATTGCAATGGACTGCCGATAGCCCAGTTTGTTGGGTTTTGCCTTAGTAGCCTGTGCATCAGGCATTGCCTTTGTCTGCCGGTGTAGTCGTTGGGTTCCTATGGTGGTCACCTGTTCTACCTATACCGCCGTTGGGGTCTTGTTGGAGCTCTGTAAGCGTGTCTGCCTGATGTGGGGCTCCACCGCAGATTTTTTGTTCGGGGTTTACTCCCGTAGCCTTATACAGACCAAGGTTATTCTGCAAGGCAGCGGAGCAATGGTTGGTAGGCGCCAGGACGTGTCCACATGCCAGTGGGCCTATGCACCGTCCCTCTGGGGCCCACTGCTACTCCAAGATCCCTTGCTGGTCTAGCCTGGGCCCACGAGGCTCCCAGTTACCGTGTGTTGCCACAAGGAGGCACAGCAGGAGCCTTAATGAAGAAGAGGATGCAAGTTGCTTCCCTGTTCGCCACAAGGGCTACCCAGCTGCGGTAGCTGAAAGCGAAAGGGAGAAAGCAGTGCTTGCACCTCCTTAACACTAACATAATCTGCTACAATAGACGCATTTCACCACCCTGTGTGCGAGCACACACACACACACACACACTGCGAACATACACACACAATGCGAACACACACACACACACACACACACACACACACTCGTGTTTATAAAAGAGCTGGTCATAATTTAAATTAATGTGGCAAACATTTATTTATTCTGGCGCAAAATATGACCCATGAATCCCCTATTTTTTAATCCGGAACAGAATGTTGATGTAACATTTGTTCAACCCGAGCAGAACATTCGCATCAACATGTACCAGAGAGCTAAATGCCTGGTAACACAAAAATAAAGTAATAATGACAATGACATTTATGTTATTATTCTATAAACTTACGAGTCATTAAGGTAATACATCAGATTTGTCTCTTTCGGTTTATTTTATATTTTTTAATCGTTTGTTACAATTAAGTTTTACTAAATAGGATAATGAACTGTGTGTGTGTGTGTGTGTGTGTGTGTGTGTGTGTGTGTGTGTGTGTGTGTGTGTGTGTGTGTGTGTTTAATAGACAGAGGAGTTAGCTAAAGTTATCAGACACTGAATAAATGACAAACGAACCTTCCACACAATTTAACAAACAGAAACTTTCAACTAAAATTCCTATATCAAAAGTTAAAGAATTTTCCTTCTCGCTATAAGAACAGCCTTTTGAATTTGTCTCACAACATAAGGGACAAAACTTTACTGCTAGTTTCGGAGAGTTAGGGGAAGAGCATAACATGAATATTTGAACTGTGAACTGGTACTGTATATATTGGTGGGCAGAAAGTAATTTTTTTCCTGGGAAGAAATTAAGAAGTATATGGGAAATATCTCTTTACTTTTATTCCTTGCCTTTTCTTTATCTTACAAATTATATTTATATTTTCTTAATCATCTTCTTTAGTTTCTCTGTATTTTTTTATCTGCATGTTATCTGTGATCACTTCATGGTGTTCCTAGCAGCCATCTTCCATTGACTTCCTTTCGGTATCTGTTTTGTCATTACCTTCAGCCTGACACCATGACAAGAACCGGTTTGGGGAATATATGTATTGGTGGCAATTTTATAATATTAGGTTATATAGCTTTCTGGTTATATTCAGAGTTGACTTATATATCGATTTGGTTTGTATATAAATCTGGGTTATATATATATATAAGTTTATTAATTTCGTCATTCTCTTCATTTAGTAGAATTATTTTAAGAATGTACTGAGAATTATATATATTAATTTCATATTTATTTTATATTGTTTTTATATTAATTTGACTATTTTTATCATATGTTTACATTTTTATATAATTTAATAAGTTTAACATTTAATTTATTAAGTTTCTACACCCGTGTTTGTGTTTCACTCAGTTACGATTTTGATATTATTCCAATAACTGTTTACTAATCCATCAAGTTTCTTTGAAGGAAATAATTGTTAATATCCATAAAATATCTCTGTATCATATATTTTGAGATAGTGACAAGTTTATGGATATACTCACGTCTCTCCCTCTACACGGTTCACATTCGTCTTATGTTTCATTCAATAAAATATTAATACATATTTGCATTTGTTCCTTACACATGACACGATTATCTCAGTAGTGTACATCAGTTTTTCCGAAGGCAATTACAATCACTATCAGGTTAGGTTATTGAATTTTGGATGGGGCTTCAGCATGTAGACCCCTCAATACAATCATTGAGCCTTTCCAGAGGAGTAATCCTGGAGCATCTCGCCTTTTTCCTCTCCCTAGTAAATGTAATACCTCTTGATGTCATGACTTGTAACCAATAATGCCCAGGCCACTGAAGAAACAGGATACCAAACCTTACCAAAATGTACACACTTTTATTGATACTGACAGAGGTACCAACCTAAATTTCTTCATTTTTTTTTAGTATTATTTTACATCTATCTACTTATTCCTTATTTATCCATTATTATTTATTTCCTGTTCCTAAAGTTCAATTTTCTATAATCTACGAACACCCATTTCAACGATCGAAGCAGGAGAGGACGACCACAGGAGAAAAAAAAATCAATTGTTTAAAGGGTAGATAAAAAGGGTCATTAACCCTTATTGGGTCACGGGGTGTAAGCCATAAGGTAGGTGGGTGATTTTTAACTCCCACACACGAGACTAGAGACGGACACAAACACACACACACACCCACACACACACACACCCACACACACACACACACCCTTGACCACCGAAGGGTCAAGACGTACCTGGCGCTCCTCTCGGAGCAGCCAGGTCAACTGTTATGTTGACCCATACCAACTCCCTCCCCTGAACCCTCCTCCCCACCGGAATATCAACAAGTTCACGCCAGAAGTTACTATTTCATTTAGGAAAGAAATGGAACCAGTGTTAAACAGAGGTGAACAGTGGTGAACAGTGCTTAAGTCAGTGAGAACAACTCAACAGTAACAGTGGTACCCAAGTTGACCTTCACACAGTGAGGTCCCAGGTACCCAGTGATAACGGCCCGTGAGACCCAACTACCAGCGATGTGTTAATCCGTCTACGATAGGAAGGCCTGGAACCACACCTCACTCATATAACACCATCTGTGAGGGAATTACTACACCACGTGAGGCCCCTCATAACACCATATGTGAAGGAGTTACTACACCACGTGAGGCCCCTCACAACACCATCTGTGAGGGAATTACTACACCACGTGAGGCCTCATAACACCATCTGTGAGGGAATTGCTACACCACGTAAGGCCCCTCATAACACCATCTGTGAGGGAATTACTACACGTGAGGCCCCTCATAACACCATCTGTGAGGGAATTACTACACACGTGAGGCCCCTCATAACACCATCTGTGAGGGAATTACTACACCACGTGAGGCCCCTCATAACACCATCTGTGGGAATTACTACACCACGTAAGGCCCCTCATAACACCATCTGTGAGGGAATTACTACACCACGTGAGGCCCCTCATAACACCATCTGTGAGGGAACTACTACACCACGTGAGGTCCCTCCTAACACCATCTGGGAGGGAGTTACTACACTACGTTTTTGCTGTTCAACACCTACATTAATCTGTATGTTCACTGTATGTTCCTTTACCTTTCTCTAATGAAGGCTTTTGTTAAACCACCAATGTATGTAATAAGTCATTTATGCCCAATGTATATTTTCAGCCTTCGGGCTGCAGAACTTTTTCAATAAACCGTTAATTATTATTATTATTATTATTATTATTACACCCACCCACACACACACACACACACACACACACACACACACACGACCTTTTTATTGTTTATGAACACACCTGAGAATTTCTAGCGTATGTCAGTGTATCTTTTCTTGGTGTTCTGTACCTGTCCATTTATATTATTGGCTAATCTATCAATCTATCTATCTATCTATCTATCTATCTATCTATCTATCTATATGTCTGTCTGTCTGTCTGTCTGTCTGTCTGTCTGTCTGTCTGTCTGTTTTACTGTTTTATATACCTACGTTATAGGTAGTAGGTAGTAGGCAGCCATCAATCAGGGAGGTACTACCTCCTGGGAAGATATTGGAAGCATAATGTGTTGTCTAATGGTAGACCCTGCTGCCATATGTGACCAAGTCCCAGGTTGATGATCTGACTTTCTGTCTCATTTACACACAATTGCAGGGTCTCAATTGTTTCTCTTACTTTGACAACACAACATACATACTGTATATTGTTTATCATTCTTCATTTATTTTTTCGTTTATGTATTTATTTATGGTTATTAATATTATTTTTAGTATTTTATTATTTTTTTAAATTATTATAATAATAATAATAGTTATTATTATTATTATTATTATTATTATTATTATTATTATTATTATTATTATTATTATTATTATTATTATTATTATTATTATTATTATTGTTATTATTATATTTTCGCCCCCTAGGCCCTGATGTGGGTCAGTGACCTGTACCCGGGTGGGCTAATCCCCGTAAAACAAAAAGACAACAAAAATAATAATAATAATAATAATAAATAAAAATAAAAATATATAAAAAATGCTGAATGTGAATATATTTCGCTTTATCTTAATTGTATGTAAATATTTTGTAATGATATATATGTTAGTTATATATCGACGAGTATAAAATTTAAGGATAGATGAGTCTCACTATCTATCCATCATACACTAGTCCAAACTTAGTGTCCTGGATGAGAGTCGCTGATGCTCATAAGAAACTTCGGTACATTTATTTCTACTTAACGTTGACGAAGACAAGTGAATCAACACGCCATGCTCCACTGATTCATAATTGTTCAGTTTGCTCACCAAGTTTATGACTGACAGATTAAGTGTAGTGTGTGTGTATGCGACCAAGTGACCGTCTTGTCTTGTCTACTAATTTATTTAGTTGATAATTAATATTTACATGAAGTGATGTGTCTTTGCCTATATATATCAGATGAAACTTTTTATTTGGTTTTATCCTGTTTGTCTGGCTCTCTCTCTCTCTCTCTCTCTCTCTCTCTCTTTCTCTCTCTCTCTCTCTCTCTCTCTCTCTCTCTCTCTCTCTCTCTCTCTCTCTCTCTCTCTCTCTCTCTCTCTCTCTCTCTCTCTCTCTCTCTCTCTCTCTCTCTCTCTCTCTCTCTCTCTCTCTCTCTCTCTCTCTCTCTCTCTCTCTCTCTCTCTCTCTCTCTCTCTCTCTCTCTCTCTCTCTCTCTCTCTCTCTCTCTCTCTCTCTCTCTCTTTTACCCTGCCTTTAGAAACATCGATTTTTTCTGATTATTATTCACGGAAGTCACATAATACCGAGTGTCTTAGTGTTAGATCTGCCTTACCCGAGTTGTTGGTGGTACAGAGGCAGTGGGTGTCATACTTCTCAACAAACCTGTATATAAGATCTGTAGGATATATCACTGCTGTAAAATACTTATATCGACAGACAAACACAGGTAGACAAAATAAGCATCGATTGAATATTTTTTAAACAGAATCTATAAAAATTTGGAGAACATTTGAAAATAAAGTTATTATTACAAGTGAGACGGAGACCAGAGAAGGGTTTTGTGTCACGAATAGAGAATGACTGTAGCTTATCATGCCCCCCCCCCTCCCCCAACCTGCTGTGAGGGACGCATGATGTTTATGTCAAGATTATTTCTTCCTTTTCCTCTTCCATTTCTTCTTTGTTTGCTTCAGTTTCATATAATTCAAAAAATTACAATCTCGTCACTTTTTCCCTTCAGAACCGATCGTCTAGAAGTTAGGTCTGAATTTTCTGTGAAACTTACCCCGTTCACACAAGTTTGTTTTGTTTCTGAATTTTGGTCACCATATATTTTTATGGGGTTAACGGGTCATCATTTCCAGACAACTTGACAAAAAACACTTGGACATATTTTCTTCAGTTTTGCTTCACAGACAACCCTTAGTACTATACACTGTGAGGTATTGTGTTTTTGAAGTTGATTTCTGGGAAAATTCTTCATTAGGGTAAATAGTTCTGGTAGTTGTGAGGATGAGCTTCTTGGCGTACGAGTATATACCCAGTGACTTAGAGACCTTGTACACGACACACACACACACACACACACACACACACACACACACACACACACACACACACACACACCCATAAATCATTCGACCTCATTGACTTTACCACCATATACACGCACACTGCTTCCCTCCCCACTCTCTCCAACTTCCCTTCTTCCCTTCTTCATTCATTCTTCCTCCTCCTTCTTTGTCTTCCTCTCTCTCTAATACCATTTACATTTGAATTAATTACTCTCTTTATTCAGTCGTTTATTTCTCATTTCCTCTGTATGTTTTCACACCACCTAAGTTAAAAATGATCAGTCAATCCCCTTTTCTACTTTCACGTTCATAGTTTTTTTTATTTCAGTTCATTTTTATTAATTCGTCTTTACTATTTTCCTCCACATCCTTCATCTTTATCTTCGTTGACTTAATTCTATTGTTCATCACTAAGGGATTTTTATTTTATTTTGTTTTTATTTCCTTCATCTTCTCCACGTGTCCCTTTCATATCCCTTTGTTTCTTTCCCACACATTCTCTCACCACACCTCACTTCCTCCATTCTATCTCCTTTCAAGCTAAAATTAATTTATTCTTCTCCGCTTACTATAGATTTTTCCATCAACAAACTCTTCCAAATTCATTAAATATATTTTGTGTTTTTTTCTGTACCATCCACAAGAACAGCATCACCTTCCAACAGCAGTTGCCACATCACCCGCTTACATCCCATATCTCTGTAAGTGTGTGTGTGTGTGTGTGTGTGTGTGTGTGTGTGTGTGTGTGTGTGATAATAATAATAATAATAATAATAATAATAATAATAATAATAATAAACGGTTTATTAATAGAGTTGCAGCCGGTGGCTGAAAATATACAGACTTACATTTGATTTAGATGGTCCTCAGCTCTGGCGTGGGTGTCCCAAGTGACACCCACGCCAGAGCTGAGGACCATCTACAACGCCTTTATTCTCCCCAAACTAACATATGCGTCACCAGCCTGGTCATCTTCTCTCAACTCCACCCAACAACGTCAGCTAGAGAAGGTACAGAAAAGGGCCTGCAGAATCATGCTCGGCGCAGAATACTCCGGCTACACCAACGCTCTCTCCACCCTGGAAATGCCATCCCTCAGTGACCTCCACCACCAAGCACTTGTGTGTGTGTGTGTGTGTGTGTGTGTGTGTGTGTGTGTGTGTGTGTGCATTAGACAGAGAGAGAGAGAGAGAGAGAGAGAGAGGGAAGCGCTGGAACAAGTAATGAAATATTTGTCAGTGTTTGGCGGAGTTATTGGTGCAGCGTTGACGAGGCAGCTCCTGACACCCCCCACTGACTGCTCCCTCAACACCCCGTCCCGTCCTCCCTTACTGCCTCGTCCTCCTAACCTCCCCTCCTACCTCGTCACTCCTAGCCCCCTCTATTGCTCAGTCCTCCTCCTACTCCGTCCTCCCAGGCTCCTCCACCACTTCATCCTCCCAGCTTTCCCGCTTCTTTTCATAACTTTGTGTTCTTTAACTAAAATATATTTAATTGTTCTTATATTTGTTGTAAGTTTCCGTCACTTGTCATTTTCGTTATTTTTTTGTTGCATTTGTCTTTTATAATTTTTGTCATGTTTGTCATAATTACAATATAGTTCAGTCTTGTAATTCTTAGGTCAGATCTTCACCTTTTTTCGTGTTAACTGGGTCGTGTTATTGACAGAAGACAACATTAACTACATCAGGAAACACAGCTTGACCTACGGGCTCTAGTTTATTTTCGTATCATGTAAGAGAATGTTCATGTAATTAAGAGTTCTTTCTTTTGTCCCAGCGAGAGGGGGAGGCTGGCACGTTCTCATAGTCCCCCTCTCACCCCTCACCCCTCACCTCCCACCCCTCACCCACCCCTCACCTCCCACCCCCCACCTCCCACCCCTCCCGTCTTTCATCCATGTTGTGTGTCGTCCCGTCATCACCACCGCTTGTCATTTTGTCTTGAGTTTTGGTTAATGAAATGTAAACAAGGAAACTAGGAACTAAAGGATTCAACTCACTTCCTTCCCGGTTATGAGATGAGGATGTGGGGTGGGCTTGTGTCTCTCTCGGGGACCAACGGCATCTCTTTCGGGTAGAAGACTGGCTTACGGTGTCTCTGAAAAGGAGAAACCTGGTGTGATCTATCTCTCACCGGTAGAGAATTGACCTATAGTGTCTCTCTCACACAGGGATAAATAGCTGGACTTATCTCTACCCAGGAAATGTACTATGTCTCATTATTGTCTCTCTCACTATGTGTGGTAGACTGGCATACTGTGTCTCTCATTAGGGTCTCTCACGTATTATCTCCCTCACTCAACGACGTAGGAAACAAGTAAGAAATACCCAAACCACCTTTCAAAATAAACATTTACTTCCTATTAATAAGAATTTATCGAAATTTTCAACCTTTTTGCGGGGGTCAAAGTTCAGCCACCGTTTACCATTTTCCATTAGCATTAAATTGGTACACCTATTTCCCTTTACCAGTGTTATTGCTTCTCTTCTGAAGACTTGTTTCCTCTCGGTGTAAAACTGAGAAAAAGAAACGCGTAAGAGGCATGATATAACGCTAGGTGTCTATGTGAATATTAACTTAATAAAACCAGGATAATGTTTTTTATTTATTTTTATTTTAAGCTTTAATTTATCTCATTAACACAATATCAGTTTATTTTGATAATTAGACTAAAATAATGATAAAAAAGCAGTTATTTTATTTATCCTTTTCTTAACGTTGGATTAATATTATTCGAGAAAACTACAATTTATTTTCATTTTCCCAAGATGTTTCGTGAACTTTAGTGTCACTATCACCAAAGTCATCACCATAACATGATCACCATAAGCATTTATCACCGGCAGCCATCACTATCATCACTATCACCATCACCACCGGCACAGTTAGCACCAGCCAGCATCTTCACTATCATCATCATCATCATCATCATCATCATCATCATCATCATCATCATCATCACCAATGCAATCATCACCTATATCATCTCCATCATTACCCTCACCATCATCACCAACACCAACCATCCTCACCATCACACAGTATCATGAAAACTATTACCATAGCCATCATCACCTTCACCCTCACCATCATCACCATCACACACAGCCCCGCATGCAGACATTTCCGTTCACAGGCATCTAAACTGGGCTCCTCATTTGATGCTATCATCTGAATGTCCCATTTCGCTAAAATTCTTTCACCAAACCTTTTCTCTAATGTTTCAGGCTATCTTACCGTTTTTAAAGTCCAGGAGGTATTTTTTCTTTGCTTTCTTTTCGTGTTATTTATTTTATTTATTCATTGTATTTGGTGTCTAGATGTACACACACACACACACACACACACACACACACACACACACACACACACACACACACACACACACACACACACACACACACACACACACACACACACACCATAATACAAAAAACAATCTAACTACAAAATGAAGAATGTTTTTGCACTTTCTTCGCTTTCTTCTCTCACCATTATAAGGGATAAACGATTCATTAATATCTAGAATACCTTTATAATAACATAATGTCAAAAAAAATATTATTTCATATCTAATAAAGCACTCGAGATTAACCTTTGGTGCAATGCATTGAAAAGCTAACGGGGGGTAGGCAAAATTTCACTCCAACAGTTCCGTTTAGCTTTTGAGGTCTTGGTGAAACTCATGCATACGTAAAAAGCCAGCAACATCACTCGGGGTTCTGACAGACATTCGAGCTCTCTGTAGCATCACACGGAGGTTAGGCAGTCTATACTTGCCTGTAACATCACACGGGGTCCTGATAAATAGTCGACCTTCTAGTATTAACACACGGGGTCCTAACAAATTGTCGACTTTTTAGTAACTTCACACGGGGTCCTGATAAATAGTCGACCTTCAAGTATTAACACACGGGGTCCTAACAAATTGTCGACTTTCTAGTAACTTCACACGGGGTCCTGATAAATAGTCGACTTTCTCGTAACATCACACGGGGTACTGACAGCCTGACAGATAGTAGAGTTGTCATTCGCATCACACTAGCTCTAATAGGAGGTCGACCAGATTAACACGGGCAGCAGGGGGTAGTTACAGTCCTCTCATTAACTACCTAAAACACATTCATCTATCCTTTATCTTTCATTACCCTAACACAAAAAGTTAAGGCCTCGGCTTCTAACTCTCAGTGTTGTCTACATAATACACAGTTATCCATTCCCAACCCGTTCCCGAAAATGTCAGTTCAGTTGTGTTTATTTTCTAATGGTGATGGTGAGTTTACGCGCTGGAGCCGTAATTAGTGTTGTTTCTCTACCAATACAGTGTTGTGATATTTGGTGTTTGTGTTGTATGTTTGACGTTGATATTGACTGTTGATGTTTTTGTATTAAACTGAGGTTATATTTTCGGTAATAAGAGGTGTAGGTACTATTTTTCTTTTCTTTTATTTTTCCTTTTTGTATAGGAGGGACTTAATGCTCACGCGTAGTAATGACGAATGTAGGAAAATATGGCACAGGAGAAAATGGCACAGGAAAAATGGCAATAGGAAAATATGACACAGGAAAAAATGGCATAATCATCAGACTAGGAAAAAATGGCATATTAATTTTTATTGCCATGTTTTCGCTAAAAATTTATAACGTTTGTTACTGAAACTTACTTAGAGTTATATCAACGCCATAACATAAAACATTATTACCATTAACTAAAACATTCTACCGTACATTAATGAAAACTCGTACATAAATGAATTGCATAATTAAAATTGTCACATTGCATATTATTGTTTAAGATTTCCAACGCGAGCTATAGCCAGCGTCTTGCACAAACTCTTGGACTGACTTGCGACCAGCTTGGCGGTCCTGGCAGAGGGTCTTCAGCCTTGTCTGGAGGTTCTTGTATCCCTGGATGGAACACCAGATAGTTGGGTGGCTGTGCCCAACCAACCTGGTAGTAGATGAAGTAAAGAAAGCTTTGAAAGGAATGAGTAAGGGCAAAGCAGGAGGGGAAGATGGGTTGACCGCTGACCTGATCAAAGATGCAGGAGATTTTGTATTAGGTAAACTAGTAAGACTCTATACAAAATGTTTACAAACCCATACTGTACCAAAGGCCTGGAAGAATGCTCTCTGTACTTTACAAGCTCTTTACAAAAGTAATTACAAATAAAATAAGTGGCTGTACTCGACTCCAACCAGCCAAGATATACCACACCTGATCACATCTATACCATCAATTAAGTTATGGAAAAATCTTCTGAATTTAATAAAACATTATGCATGGACTAACAATGGCTGATGATGATGATGCCCAACCAACCTGCTGTATCGGTTGTTCCACCCCTCACAAAGGTTGTTCGTGCGTGATGCATCCTTGAGCGTTGCCTTATGATCGTTCCACATTTCTGGGGGGCACGGTGGAAGGATGCGACGCAGATGTACTGCCTGGACATGGTCATCATCATTCAATTGCCGAGCTCATTTGTGGTTCGTGAACTCGAGGTGAAATTTGTTTTGCCATTTTTTCCTAGTATGAAAATTGTGCCATTTTTTTCTGTGCCATTTTTTGTGGTGCCATTTTTTCCTGTGCCATTTTTTCCTGTGCCATTTTTTGCGGTGCCATTTTTTCCGAGTACCGTAATGACCGGCTGTGAAGATGAAGGTTACCGGAATAACAAACTTGGTGAGCCAACACATTTACCAGATGCTGAACTTCATTTACATTTTAACAGAAAAACCAAGATGATTACAGTGACTTTACACTGACGAGTTCCTGAACAGAACCGTGGTGCAGGGAAGGTGGATCTCAGGGAATTAAATATCCTTGACAAGTTGATAAAATACTTTAAAGTTTCTCTCATAGTTCATAAGAAATCAATGAAAAGTTGTCATGACGCTGTGACTGTCGCTTTGTACTTCCGGAGTTTCGGGAAGTTGGTTATGACGTCATGAAGGTTACCAAGACATGATAAGAGTCTCGTTACACTGTACAGTATGGTGATATATGATTTATGCCTGTCAGTTCCCTTCACTATTAACGCACCTTGATTAACGAAAAGCTCTACTGTAAGCCCTAAATAACTCTATAAACTCATTTATACTGAGAGTAAGAAGAGCCATTATTCCCTCCGTATTTGCCATTCATTTTGACTTTTCATTTTACTCTCGTATAAAGATCATTAAGGCGATACTCTTCGGCGCTCAGAAAGTAACAAGTCTGATGAAATATATAACCTGATTTTTTCTTAAAATCAGAGATAATTTACAAAATACTATGAGAGAGCAGATGTAGGCTTCAAAATAATACCATTCCTATAAAATATATTATAATTTTAGATTATAGAAATGCTCGCTAAATGAGTCCGTCGCCTCGCGCCTGTGGTCAGTCTCTCCTGTGGACGGAATATGAACGTAAGAACATAAGAATGGAGGAAACTGCAGCGGGCCTATTGGCCCATACTGGGCAGTCCCATTTACACCCAACCCCTATTGCTCATATATCCATTCGAGTTAATGATGATATTTGGTAACTTATTCCACTCGTCCACTACTCTATTTCCAAACCAATGTTTACCTATTTTGTGCCTAAATCTAAATTTGTTTAATTTAAAACCATTGTTACGAGTTTGCTCCTGGTTGGATAGTTTGAGTACCTTTGTAATGTCCCCTTTTCTTAGCCCTGCCTTCCACTTATACACCTCGATCATATCGCCCCTCATTCTACGTCTCTCGAGGGAGTGCAAATTAAGATGCCTTAATCTGTCTCTGTACTCAAGGTTCCTAATGCCCGGGATTAGTCTTGTCATTCTCCTCTGAATTCTTTCCAAGGATTCTATATCCATTCTGTAATACCGTGACCAGAATTGAACTGCGTAATCCAAGTGAGGTCTTACAGGCGCAAGATATAATTTTAGGATGACCTCGCTAGTCTTGTAACTAATTCTCCTTTGTATGAACCCAAGTACTTTATTAGCCTTCTTTCGAACAAATACAAATTGTTTACTTGGCTGAAGATTTCTACTTATCATTACTCCTAAATCTATCTCGCAATCGGATTTCACAATAACATCGTTGTTCATCTGGTATCTGGTTTCCATGATTACATCTCCTATACTGAGTACTTTGTATTTATCCACATTGAATTTCATCTGCCATTTTTTCAGACCATTCAATTTTTTTTTAGATCTGAATGTAGTTTTGCGGAATCCTCGTCAGATTTAATTACACGCCCTATTTTAGTGTCATCGGCAAATTTACTTAAGTTGCTGTCTACGCCGATATCTATGTCGTTTATGTAAATAATAAAAAATAATGGTCCAAGTACTGAGCCTTGGAGAACTCCACTAGTGACGTTGCTCCAATCGGATTTAGTGTCGTTAATGCTCACTCCATGTTCCCCGTCCTGTAACCACGCACTAATCCATTTTTGAAAATCTCCTTTAATGCCATGAGCCTCCACTTTTCTAATTAGTCTTTCGTGGGGGACTCTGTCAAGGGCTTTGCTTAAGTCGATATATATCACTCATAATTGTGCCCCTCGTCCACCGATTCGAAAACTGATGAAATTTTTTTTAATAGATTAGTTAGACATGAACGCCCGCTTGTGAAGCTATGTTGGGAATCATTGATCAACTTGTGCTTCTGCAGGTGATTTCGAATAGAGTTTGAAATAATTGCTTCCAGTAATTTGCCTACAATTAATGTTAGACTGATTGGACGTTAGTTCCAGGATAGTGATCTATCTCCCTTCTTGAAAATCGGTATTACATTCGCTATCCTCCAGGATTCTTTTACGACAATCGTTTTTAAGGACATGTTAAACAACTTTGCTAACGGCATACTAAGCTCTTCCTTACATTCCTTTAATACTCTGGCAAATATCTCATCGGGACCTGGTGACTTACTAGGCTTTAGTATGTCTATTTGCTTACTAACATAGTTACTAGTCACTACTATCTCGCTTAATTTATTTTCATCACCATCTCTGTATAGAGTCGGTGCCTCTGGTATCATGTTTAAATTATCGGTGGTGAAAACTGTTGAAAAATATTTATTCAGATTATTGTTCATTTCTTCGTCGTTATCAGTTAGCTCGCTTGTATCTGACTGTATTGGTCCAATTTTTTCTCGTGTTTTAGTTTGATACATTTGATAGAATACCTTGGGGTTTGACTTCGCCTCCCTTGCTACCTTCAGTTCATTATTCCTCTTTGCTGTTCTTATCTCGGTTTTAACCCTACCGGCCAATACCTTACAATAATTTCGGAGGGAAACTTCACTACGATTTATTCGCCTACCTATAGCCTTCCTTTTTCCAATAATATTCTTTAAAAAATTATTTATTCATTTAGGGTCATTGTTGTCTGATCTGAGTTTCCTGTATGGTATGTTCTGACTTTGTGCATTAAGTAATTCATTATTTACTTTTTTCTGGAACTCGTCAACTTCAGATCTCGTGATCAGGTCATCCTCAACCGTCAGGTCTCCAGGTAAGGTGAGGTCGCCCTCTGTGGGTATATTGTGTGAGGTCACCTCATGTGAGGTCATGTAGTTCACCCCCAAGCGTGATACCCCCCTCTCTCAGCTGCCTCTTCAAACTATCAAAGTTTGCCCTTCTGAAATCTGGGACTTCAGTGGATTTTCCTCGTGGCTTCCCTGAAAATCCAATTGGAATCTTATTTCTTTGTGATCGCTGTTTGTAAGTTCGTTCCCTACCTCGTCATTGCTAATGAGGTTTTCTCTGTGTGACAGAACTAAATCGAGTATATTATTACCCCGGGTGGGTTCGGTTATATGTTGACTTAGGAAACAGTCCTGGATTGTTTCAAGAAAATCCTCTGATTCTGAGTTACCCGTAAGGTCAATCCAATCTATTTGGCTAAAGTTAAAGTCGCCACCTATAGAGACTTTGCTATGTATGGAAGCCCTGCGCACTTCGTCCCAAATAAGTCGCTCATTAACTCTATCAAGATTAGGAGGTCTATATATTACTCCTGTGATTAATTTTTCCCAAGCATCAATTAATTCTATCCAAATTGTTTCTGTATTCAGTTCAGTTTTTATTTCCTTATATATTTCACACTTCAGATTATCCCTGACATAGATTGCTACTCCGCCTCCTTTCCTAATCTGCCTGTCGGTATGGAATAATTTGTAACTTGCAATTTGGTATTCGACAGGTAACTCACGTGAGTCTAGGTTTATCCATGTTTCGGTGAATGCTATTATATCGATTTGTTCGGTCACTCTTGAGGGAGATTACAGACTCTCTTGGAGTTATGTAAAGACATTGACATCCTCAACAGATTGGCCGATATCGGTATTGGTCCACTTTCGATAAAACCTGAAGATTTCCTGGTGATTTAACCATAAAATTTTCATCAAATCTCATAATTTTGACATAAGGTATTTTGGGCGGAAGAACACGTGTTCTACTTTCACAAATGTGTACATATTATGTTAGGCTCCTGAGGTTTTTCTATTGTATTTATATCTATTTTGGGCTTCAGAAGTATAAATAAATTACAACTTTGTTGATGCACATACATAAAACTTTACACTTAGACTTGCACTTGTATTGAAAATTTTCTTATAAGTTTCTTAAACTAATTCTGAAATTTAAATTTAAATAACTTTCCCGAGACGTATTTTCTTAAGTCAACAGCACAGTTAAATAAATATCATATATATCTCATTAAGATAAAACCTTTCCCTACATCAAATCACATATAGTTAGGACTCAGATGTAATTCTACAGATAAACAAACTTTTAATTAATTTCAGAGTTAAAATGACGGAGGTTTGTTTGATAAGTTGAAGCCCCATTTTTTTTACTGTAACCAGCCAGAGTAATGTATACTGAGTCAGTTTACAGTAAATATGGTAACCAACCCTCCATCACCATTCACTATATTATGGTCTGACGGTAGATACAACACAAGGAATACTACGCCTTAGGTAAGCAGCCACCACTATTACCACAACACTCTAGATGTATCGTCACCTCCTCAGTCACCACAACTAACCATCACTATAACTGCTACCGATACTATCAAAACTCAAATGTGATCACTAACCTTTCCATCACAATCATTATCATAATCACTACTACTACTACTACTACCAGCAATGTAATCAAGATTCGAAGGTCCATTACGATAGAACGACAGCACAGCCAAAGTGATAAGTTGCAGCAACTGTTGTTGCACGTTCCAGAGAGTTTGAAAAAAAGTAGCTATAGCGCAGGAGGTGGGCGCCTCGAACTGGTTAACTACGTTACCGATAAGGGCAAATGGTTTCAGTCTCAATAAACAAGAATTTATAGATGCCAATGCTCTAAGGTACGGTAGGCCAGTGGAAGGTTTGCCCTCCCAATGCGTGTGTGGCTCTTCCTATGATGGCGATCACGCCATGGTCTGCAAGAAAGGGAGCTTCATATGCATGAGGCATGACGAAGTAAGGGACCTCACAGCAAATATGTTGAAGGAAATCTGCCGGGATGTCGTGGTAGAACCGACCCTCCTTCCTTTGGACGGTGAGATCTTCCAACATAGGACTTCAAACACATCTAACGAAGCCCGTGTTGACGTCAGTGCTCGAGGATTCTGGACGCGGGGACAGCGAGCTTTCTTCGACATCAGGATTTTTTATCCCATGGCCGCATGTCACCGAAATCTAGCTCTCGATGCTGCACACTGGAGGAACGAGAACGACAAGATAAGGGCATATGGGGAGAGAATTCAGAACGTTGATCAAGGTAGCTTCACTCCTCTAGTGTTCGCAACCTCTGGTGGGATGGGACCAAGTGCAAAATGTTTCTACGCCAGACTCGCGGAGGTGCTATCGAACAGAAGCAGCAGCCCAGAAGTTATGTTACAGCTTGGATGAGATGTCGACTGTCCTTCTCTTTCCTTCGGTCTGCTTTGCTCTGCCTCAGGGGAACGAGAGCTTCGGCCCTAAAGCCGACAACAGCTGAAGATATTGACTATGAGGCTACAGTCACTGAATGCCGCAGAGATCTGCGGGTCAAATAACTCAACACAGCTAGGATAGCTGCTTATGTATTAGGATATTTAATATTTAGGTAATAAAATGGCGGCGAAGGTGTGGCTATTGGAGGAGGCTGGAGGCCACGTTTTTCAATTACTACTACTACTACCACTACTAGTACTACTACTACCACCTTCACAATACAGACGTCAGCACAGCCTGCACTATTGTCTCCTCCATCGCCATCAGCCAGACCCTGAGATGGCTAAAAATCCCATTTCACAGAACGTATTTTTGAAACTGTCCAATATATATTTTGTGAGATAGTTCGCTACTCGCCTAACAGCCTTTCCACGAATTACTTTTCTGCAATATGAGAATCCCAATATTTTTAATTACACAGATGGGAAGGGATGAGCAATGCTTGTGCAGAATATATTACTTTCTGGATGATTTTGCCTTCAAGTAATATATATATATATATATATATATATATATATATATATATATATATATATATATATATATATATATATATATATATATATATATATATATATATATATATATGGCGCTCAGAGGTAACGAGGAATTATTTACATATAGAGCGTCAGTACTCGGGCCACCACACCTAACCTAACAAGTCATCAAGGCCACCACACCTAACCTAAAGGCCACCACACCTAACCTAACCCAACAGAGTCATCAAGGCCACCACACCTAACCTAACCCAACAGAGTCATCAAGGCCACCACACAACCTAACCCAACAGAGTCATCAAGGCACCACACACCTAACCTAACCCAACAGAGTCATCAAGGCCACCACACCTAACCTAACCCAACAGAGTCATCAAGGCACAGGCCACCTACACCTAACCTAACCCACAGAGTCATCAAGGCCACCACACCTAACCTAACCCAACAGAGTCATCAAGGCCACCACACCAGAGTCATCAAGGCCTACCCACCTAACCTAACCCAACAGAGTCATCAAGGCCACCACACCTAACCTAACCCAACAGAGTCATCAAGGCCACCACACCTAACCTAACCCAACAGAGTCATCAAGGCCACCACACCTAACCTAACCCAACAGAGTCATCAAGGCCACCACACCTAACCTAACCCAACAGAGTCATCAAGGCCACCACACCTAACCTAACCCAACAGAGTCATCAAGGCCACCACACCTAACCTAACCCAACAGAGTCATCAAGGCCACCACACCTAACCTAACCCAACAGAGTCATCAAGGCCACCACACCTTACCTAACCCAACAGAGTCATCAAGGCCACCACACCTAACCTAACCCAACAGAGTCATCAAGGCCACCACACCTAACCTAACCCAACAGAGTCATCAAGGCCCGGTCACAAAATCCGCTTCCACACAATAGGTTTTCTTAACATTCAATATCACGGTTTTATTGTTAATGTGAGGGTTAGCCCAATTTTTGGGAAATTACGTAAGTGATTTAAATGTGTAAACATCGATTTAAATATGAAAACTTATTTTTTATGACACAAATGTCCCCCTGAAAGTTATATATACTGAGAGAGAGAGAGAGAGAGAGAGAGAGAGAGAGAGAGAGAGAGACCATGAAAATCTAAGTGTTAATTGCTATCTACATATTTCTATTGCATGAAACACTTACAAAATATATGTCGACATTGTTAAAGAATAAAAGAAAGAAACATCGATACTTCTCTTTTATATCTACACATTCTAAAAGTTACATTCAGGTGCGAATTTTGCTCATAGATATTTTATATATTGAAGCTGGATTTGGATACGTAAATATTATCCTGATCCTGGTGATTATTTTCTGTTAACGTCTTAATGTATGTGATGAAATATAAACCTTCAGAAGGATATAGAGAGAATTATCTCGGTCTAAATATGCGTCAAAGAGTAACTAAGATGATTGACATAATACATAAACCGTTTTGACGCTTTTGATGTTATTGTTAGATGTCTTTTATCAGAGCCACAGCGTGTTAGTCTAGTGCTCCTTCGAAATGTATAGACAACAGTGATGAGATAGCAGTGAGTTTAACAAAGACGCTGTTAACCTTTGTTCTCTCTTGGTCAGCTCGTCCCACTACTTGACCCACCCAGTTAGTGTGAAGTGAGGTCACCTCGTCACTCCTCACTCAAGTGTTTCTCGTCGATCAGAAACGTGATGACTCGGCCCTGACACATAAAGACCTGTCCATCTTGTGTCTGCAAAATACAACACAATTTTTAGGAAATAAAATATTGATGTAGAATTCACTCCTGTAACTTGTGTATAAATGCATTCATAAATATAGTTATGATAAATAAAACCACAATCGCCTTATCGATGACAGAACACCTTGTGCAAACTAGCTGATAAAAACTGTATAAACAATGTTCTTATCTTTTCAAAGACCTCACATTAAACTTCATATCTTAAGGATTTGTCTTGGCAATTTTCTCGAATGCTTTAAAATTACTGGCTGAGAACTCTGTCGTCGTCACCCAAATTACCTGCTAGAAACAAAATGAAATCTCTAACTTATAAGGAGTTTAAATTGTTTTACATGAAAAAGAAAACTAAACGCCCAAACTCGCGTAATGTCACGATATATTAGACCAGAGACCTTCAGGGCACAGGTAAGGTTAAATTTTAGGACTTGACAGGTAGCTGTTCTGAGTCATAGAGCGCACACACACACACACACACACACACACCTCTAATTATAAATATTGTTTGGTATCATCAGTCTGATGGCCATTGTGTCATGGCAGAGAGTCAATAGTGTGTGTGTGTGTGTGTGTGTGTGTGTGTGTGGCGACAATCAACTGGTGGAGGTCAGATCAACTCATTCCTACCTCGCTTTCGTGTCTCCGGCTTCTCTAATTACATACCTGTTCTCTACCTGTTTTCTTGATTCTCCCTCAACCCTCCTACAATTCTTCCATTATTTCTGTTCTCAATTTCCCTCCATTAATTTATGTATTCATCTGTTAACGATTCTTTTCATTTTTTTTCTTTGTAATCGTAAGTTGTCTGTCTATAATCACGAGTTATCAATAATCAAACGTTACCTGTCTATAAATCAAACGATACCTGTCTATAAATCAAACGTTACCTGTCTATAATCACAAGTTTGCAATAGTCAAACAATGCCTTTCTATAATCAGAAGTTCATGTTTGTAATCATAAGTTATCTGTAATCAAATGTTACCTTTCTGTACTCATAAAATTTGTAAACTCAACGCACCTCCCACACACACACACACACACTCCACAGTCCCCTAGTGACCTCAGGCCAGTTGCCATTACCCCCATACCCAGCCTACTCTATGAAGACTTTGTTTTTGAATGGGCAATTGCTAGTATTTATCAGTCAATTGATCCACAGCAATTTGGCAATATGAGGACCTCCTCTATATCACACTGCTGAGTTAGTTTCCTGGATTTCTTGCACAAAAACCTGGAGAAACATAAGACATCACTGGCCGTTGCCCTTGTTGACTCCAGGAAAGCTTTTTGACCTTGTTGATCACTGCACTGTTATCAACAAGGCCATTGCACTAGGGCTGCCCACCAGCCTGGTCTCATGGCTCACTGATTTCCTGAGTGAGCGTCGTCAGGCAGTCAGGTACCAGTGCTCGGTCTCCACATTCCAACACCTCACCTGCGGTGTTCCCCAGGGGACCAAGATGGGACCACTGTGCTTCCTCATCCTGATCAACGACTCTCTATCGGACACTCCTCACAGGTGTAAGTATGTGGATGACTGCGCTGTGGGGGTTACGGTGAATAACACCTCACCGACTTCTCATCACCACAAGGCACCCTAGACAGGCTACAGTCATGGACTACGGAGAACAAGATCACCATCAATCACACCCAAACCGTAGTCATGCACTTCAATACCGCCACCACTCTAGTGGTTACAGTGGGTGCCCATCCTCCCCAGTTAGTGCAGTCTGCCAAACTCCTGGGTGTAACTATAGACCACAAACTGGACTGGAAGGCCCATGTAAACAACACAATCAAGGCAGCCAACTCTCCATGCTACGACGACTCAGGTCACTTGGTGCACCCACGACAGAGCTGAGGACTATCTGCAACGCATTTATTCTCCCCAAATTAACATATGTGTCACCAGCCTGGTCGTCTTCTCTCAACTCTACCCAACAACGTCAGCTAGAGAATGTATGGAAGAGGACCTGCAGAATCATGCTCGGCGCAGACTACTCCGGCTACAACAATGCTCTCTCCACCCTGGAAATGCTATCCCTCTCTAACCTCCACCACCACGCACTAGCAGGGTTTGGCAGTGGACTACTGCACCATCCTCGTTATCGCCACCTACTGCCACCGGCAGTCCCCCGCCCACCTCGCTCAGTCCGCCACTACAACAAAATTCAGCCCATAAGAGCCCGCACTGATAGATATAAGAATAGCACCATCCCATCTATTGTTAAAATAATAAACAGCTTTTTATTGTGTTGAACAAATATTATTAAGAACATAAGAATGAGGGAAACTGCAGCGGGCCTATTGGCCCATACTGGGCAGTCCCAATTGCTCATATAAGCATCCAACCTATGTTTGAAGCTATTCAGCATATTCGAGTTATTGATGATATTTGGCAACTTATTCCATTCATTCACAACTCTTTTTCCAAACCAGTGTTTACCTATTTCACGCCTAAATCTAAATTTGTCTAATTTAAAACCATTGTTACGAGTTCGCTCCTGGTTGGATAGTTTGAGTACCTTTGTAATGTCCCCTTTGTTTAGCCCTGACTCCCACTTATACACTTCTATCAGGTCGCCCCTCGCTCTACGTCTCTCGAGGGAGTCCAAATTAAGGTGCTTTTACCTGTCTCTATACTCAAGGTTCCTAATGCCCGGGATTAGTCTTGTCATTCTCCTCTGAATTCTTTCCAATGATTCTGTAATACGGTGACCAGAACTGAACTGCATAATCCAGGTGTGGTCTCACAAGAGCAAGATACAGTTTTAGGATGACCTCGCTAGTCTTGTAACTAACACTCCTTTGTATGAACCCAAGTACTTTATTAGCCTTGTTACGAGCAAAAACACATTGTTTACTTGGCTTGAGGTTCCTACTTATCATTACTCCTAAATCTCTCTCGCAGTCGGATTTCTCTATGGCATCGTTGTTCATCTGGTATCTGATTTCTCTGTTTACATCTCCTATACTGAGTACTTTACATTTGTCCACGTTGAATTTCATCTGCCATTTTTCAGAGGAGCGAACTCGTAACAATGGTTTTAAATTAGACAAATTTAGATTTAGGCGCGAAATAGGTAAACACTGGTTTGGAAGAGTCGTGGATAAATGGAACAAGTTACCAAATATCACCATTAACTCGAATACGCTGAATAGCTTCAAACATAGGTTGGATGCTTATATGAGCAATAGGGGTTGGGTGTAAACGGGACTGCCCAGTATGGGCCAATAGGCCCGCTGCAGTTTCCTCCATTCTTATGTTCTTATGTTATGTTCATACACACTTCCTTCAGCCTTCATAGGGTAAGGACGTGTGTAGTCGGCGCTGCCCGTGGTCTCTTGACCATGGAGACAGCTGCCAGCCCCGTTTGTCGGGCCCTACCCTTCCCCATCTCCTCCTTCCAATCTGGATTTACCAACATCCTCCCACCAACAGTACAGTGCAAAGACTGACCATTAACCCACAACTGATATACAGAAGTGACAATTTTCACTCGAAAGGAAGAAACAACTGTTGGAGTGACAATCAGTACTAGCGGCCAATGTTGACCTGACCCACCCACCCCGCGGTACACTCGCCACCCCCAACACTGGATGAGAAGCCAAGAAACACTCCAAACTACATCAGGAGAGAAATGAGGACTCCCTACTCCACCCAGGTGAGGAACTATGAATTCCTAACTACATCATATGAGGAACAAGAACCATCTCCAACACCCTATGTGAGCTGGAGGACCTACCCGGCCCACGTGGTACATCTGCAGCTGTAGTGAGGTAGCGGCTTAGCAGTCAGGTACAACGGCCATCAAGACAGTGGGAAGGACTCTGTTGGCGACGACATCAAGTCACAAGAATGTCTACAGTCCAGCTCCCACAGTACCAGATCTATAGTTAATCTATATGTTGACTCCATGTTTCTTATGTTTCTGTATTGAAAGATTTTGTCAATCAAGTGACCCACTCCCCGATTTCACCTTATGTAACTTATCTCTGTTCATTGTATATTTTCAGCCTTCGGGCTGCCATGTTTTCTTAATAAACCGTTAATTATTATTATTATTATTATTATTATTATTATTATTATTATTATTATTATTATTATTATTATTATTATTATTATTATTATTATTATTATTATTATTATCTCTCTCTCTCAGGGGGAGGAGAGTAATCCGACATATGAGTGTAGAAATAATTATCGAGAATGGATACAGCAATCGCAAGAGAAGTCCAGAACACCAATTATTGACGAGGGTCCACCGAGGGTCTTGATGGCGTAAAACGAACCAGAAAATTTGAGATCATGTCGTAGAGTTGAGATGTTAATAACTCCTGCCTGGATACCGCCGGAGTTAGTTTTTCTCTGAGACTAAAATTACTCTGGGAAGTCTAAATTAAATAGAAAGTACGTCCATAACTATACGTTAGGATCAGATAGAAACGGAATTATTAATGAAAGTTGTAAGACTGTGAAGGAAAAGACTGTAAAAGGAATTGTGTTTTTATTATAGATCGATGTAAATGTCTTTCATATTTCTAGATTGAGGATGAGCTGCTTCGAGGATTTCATCAGGAAAGTCATTTGGTTCTTGGATATCATTGTACGGGAATGACAGAAGGTTAGATGTTGATTGCTTACTGGGAAAGCCATATTGCCATCCGATGAGTTGTATGTTATTTTTTAAGATGTCTCAGAATATGTCTTTTTGGTTACCTTCTGAGGTGAGGGTTATTGTGAGAAAATTTAAGGATTTGGAATTAATATGTTTCTTTGGAATTGGATGAGAGACAGCTTGAGGGGAGATACAGAAGAAGAAGGAGACAGTGTGAAGATTTAGTCAGAAGAGGAGAAATCGCTATGGGTCTCTTTGGGTTTTTAGGACAATTAAGTGCGTCCCATAGAAATTTTGAACCTTTTTTCAGATTTTGAAGATATTCATAACTGTTCTGGCATCATTTTATTTTCATTGTGAGCATCGATTCGTTGCTTTCAGATTCATTTAGTGAATCACCGACTCATCCTCCGGTAGGGACGATCTCAAGAGGTGAAAAATTATTGCCTTACGTCTGAGAATCTGTGTCACTGAGCCATTCGGAGAGTTGAGAGGTAGGAATAAATCAAGAGCTACTGAATTTAAAACTTGAATTAAGTAAATTTCACCCCCGAGTAGTATGTTATTATTCAACAGATGAAAGATTTATTTAAACAAACTATCGGATTTGCATACATACGTAATCACTTTAGTAGGATCACATACATGTTGGGTGTTCTTGTGGGCTGATAGGATTTGTTTATTTGATTGGGCTTTTTCATCATTTCTTCGAGCTCAGGTACAGGAATCATTGGAAAGACAGGAAGGCTCAACACAAGAGAAATATGTGTCCTTGAAGTCCGTCCCAGTTAGCCTGATTATAATACCACATGAACACTTTTACCAACAACACTCGCTACTGACTCCTAGAAGCGACAGTTGTTTACATTGACGGAAAACGAGAAGTGAAAGTAAGGAAAGAAAATGATATTCGAGATCTGATAAAAACCACCACAAATAACCACTAGATTCGAAATAGAAATAATAGGGATAAGGAAGAAATTTATTAGTTTCTATGGTATATTAAATCAGATTAACTTGAAATTGAAAGCGAGGAGGGAAAAAACTGGTCCTACATTCAGGAATATTGTAATTATAATGTGTTGGGGTTTTTTTTTGGGGGGGGGAAAGGGGGTGTTATTATGTATTAGACTGTTGGTTTGTTTGGTAGGGGGGGAGGGGGGGGGGGCTTCTGGCACCTACACTACTGTGATTCACTGTCGCGTGTTGATGATCAAGTGAGCCACACGAGAATACCTCCCCTTCCCCTCCCAGGATCTTTGATGGTGTTCTGATGTAACCCAAGTTGTATGGTGTTGCCTGGGGGTTGTACATAACACATACCTTCAATTCACATACACACACACACAAATACAAGCATACACATATACACGAACGCACACACGTATATCTACCTTATAATGAGGTTGATCTCAGGTAAAGGATATATTTATTAGTCTTTCATACATATTTATACTAAACCAGATACCACAGTTTATCAGGGGTCCACAAGTGTGTATGGAGTGGCGACACAAATTGTTATAGTAAACTAAGAGTATCATAAAGTCTTAATTATGAATCTAAACTATAAAATAATGAGAATAAGGATAAAGGAGTCTTGAGCTCAGAATACGGAAGAGGAACGTGTTGGATTACTCTTGTCCGTTCAGTCTATTATGTCTTGTATCACCAGTAATGTTCCAAAGTTTAATATTCAACTCATCTTCGTTAAGTTTAGAGAGGAAGATAAATCGAGGTATGATCTCAAACTCTCAGAAATGTTACCATACGTTTATTTGTCCTTTGAGGTGATTAATAGACCCATTCATGATGACCGTGTGTAATGCTCCCCTGTTGGTCAATTCTACTTACCGAGACCCCATAAGAACTCAACACCTGAATGGTCTTCTCTTGTTGAACATATCGCTACTAAGGTGACGAGTAATGTTCATCATTTATCATAAGAAATTGTTCATTTTCTCAGACGATACATTATTTACAGTGAACATATATTTGGTCTTAACTAGAATACGTCAGCTCCTGTTTGGGTCCCCAGAGTTCACACGAGAACAAAGGAAAACATATTGAGAAAAAAATCAGAAACATATACAGTATATTGAGTTGTTCTAGGAAGTGATTACAAAGGTTGCCAGAATTCTTTACAAACCTTGAAATTACTGACAACGACAATACCTGTGCTTTAAGTTAGATAATGTATAGAGCCAGTTAACCCCACACACCAATATCACCTTCACCAGCACGAACTCTCTTGGTTAACATAAATCACTCCACATAACACTGCTGCTCGAGCCATGATTCAAGATTAATCGCTTCAGTAACTCAACACTCGCCCCTAAAACACTCGCCCCTAATGAACTATTGGGGAGAATGAATCAGTTTGTCTCTGTTCTTGTCATTGTCTCGGTGTTTCATTCTTGTGACTCGAGTATCCTCACCAACATTGTCTGTATGATGAGTGAAAATGTAGCTGCTGCCTGCATGATGATGATGATGAAAACGATGATGATGATTATGAAGATACTTCCTGTTGTATTGTACTTCATATTATTTCGTAGAATGTAATCTGATAGCTAACCATCGTCTGACACACACACATACACTACTACTACTACTACTACTTTGCTGTCACTTGGAATCGAGTATGATGATCATCCAGCTATGATACAATGATATGAGTTATTAGGGATGTCTCCTAGGTTGGTGAGTGTTGAGGTGACTAAAGAGACCGATACGGGACCCACAGCGTCGTTCACATTCGTTGCACATGTGGAGGGCTCCATCTACTGCGGGAGGGGCGGTGGCAGCGTCTTTTTGGCGTTGGCGCTTGTCTGCCTCAGTTTGCAGTCGGGTTAACTCGAAATCATTGACACCTTCTCGTGCGGTGCTCCTCCAAGCGTTACGGTGTGGAGTAATCGTCTCCCAGGTGAAGGGGCCGATTTGGCACTTTTTCAGGTTTGTCTTAAGTCTATCCTTATACCTTTCCAGTTGCCCGCCGGCGTTACGTTTACTATTCGTGAGGTGACTGTAAAGTAGCTGCTTTGGCAGTCTACTGTCGTCCATGCGGGTAACATGGCCAGTCCAGCGTAGTTGTTTATGGATAATGGTAGCCTCGATGCTCCTACAGTTGGTGTCAGCAAGAATACTGGCATTTGTTCTCTTGTCTTTCCAGCGAACTCGGAGGATGGAACGTAGACTACGTTGGTGAAAGTTTTCAGGTGCCTCCTGTAGGTGACCCATGTCTCACTGCCATATAGCAGGGTGGGGAGGACCACTGATCGATATACATGCAGCTTTGTAGATAATTTCAGCTCCCTACAGCTGAAGACACGATTTCGGAGTCTACCAAAGGCTTGAGATGCACATCTGATCCGATGCTGAATCTATTCATCGATGTCTGCGGTGGTGGACAGGTGGGAACCGAGATACCAAAAGTGGGCGACATTAGAGAGGGTAGTACCGTTAAGCTGGATGGGTGGTGGAGGTGTGTCTGAATCAGGGGCAGGTTGAAAGAGAATCTGAGTCTTACATACATTCACCTCAAGGCCGAAGTGTGCATACGCGTCTGCATAGGTCTTCAGGATCTCCTGTAGGCCGCGTTCAGTGTAAGCAACAAGGGTGAGGTCGTCTGCATACTGAAGTTCAGTAATGGAAGCTGCCGACACCTGTGTTCTTGCCTGGAGTCGTCTTATGTTCACCCCGCTGGCTAAATTGGCACTGGCACGAGTAAGGAAGGCAGCCAAGAAGATGGAAAAGAGAGTTGGTACCAGTACACACCCTTGTTTAACCCCTGTTTGGATGGGGGAGAGCTCTGACTGGGTGCCGTTGTGCAGGACACTGCCGGTCATGCCATCGTTGAGTTGCCTCATAATGGCGATGAATATTAGTGGGCAGCAAAACACACACACACACACACACACACACACACACACACACATATTAATATTCGCGGCGGGAATTAAGCGTTTGATCCAACAATAACTCGTACGCCCACAAGCAAATTCATAGCCGTTGCTCTGACACCCAGAAACATGAAATTAAAAATGCATGCATGCAGACTGAGACTCAGTGAAGTTTTAATTAATCCAGGTTCACGAGGCACTGTGTAAAGTAATCCTTGATTTTTTTTTCAATTTTTAATATATTTTTCTCTTTTTCTTTTTTAATGAGGTAGAGGACAAAATTAGGCAGCATTGTGAGCTGAAGCGAGGTCGTTTATCCCAGGGAATTTACACACACACACACACACACACACACACACACACACACACACACACACACACACACACACACACACACACCCACAACACACACACATACATACATACAAACATACATACGTACATACATACATACATACATACATACATACATACACATGGCAATTCATTGAAGTAAAAAAGTCGTCCAGAGAAAGTTGGTGTTGGTGTTTGTGATGCTCTTGGAGTGTGTGTGTGTGTGTGTGTGTGTGTGTGTGTGTGTGTGGTTATCGTTGAAGTATTTCTTAGTTTTTTTATCTTTTAATGTCCTTTCATTTCTCTTTCTTTCTTCACGTTTCATCTATTTTTATTTTCATTACGTTCCGTCTCTCTCATTCTCTCTCCCGTCTCTCTCTCTGTCTATTCTCCCGTTTTTTATTTTCTCACCCCTGTCTCTCTCTCTCTCTCCCTCACTAACTTTCACAGTTTTTTTTTCTAGTTTTCTCTTGTTTCTTTCAGTTTTTATTTCACATTATTTTTCTCTTACATTTTATGATATCTGCTTTTCTGTCTGTCTTTCTGTTTTCTGTCTGTTTCTCTGTTTTTATCTGTCTATCGTCCGTCCGTCCGTCTCTCTCTCTCTCTCTCTCTCTCTCTCTCTCTCCCTCAGTAAAGTTTAGATTAGGTTTATGAGTTTCACAGACTCACGGTGTCTCGCTGCAAGTTTTTGTCTTCTCTAAATTCGCCCAAACTTTAGGCAAATGACAAATAAAAAGTGATATGTGGAATTATTTGCAGGTAAGTCTGTAAGGGTTGATGACGAAGAGAGTGGGTGGAAAATAGGAGAGAGAGAGAGAGAGAGAGAGAGAGAGAGAGAGAGACGGACGGACGGACGGGAAGACGGACGGACGGACGAAGAAGAACTACATACAGTGACAGACCAACTCTCCCGTTACACCACCTTTGCGTGCGGGTCATAAAATACCTTACATACCATTCCAAGATACTTATAAGGATCAAAGACGGTGAATTATACGTCATATCTAACTCAACTGAGATATTCTTTACAGCACCTGGAATTGTCTGGAAAATATTGCTTGTGGTGATAAGATCGAGAAATATTACAAGTGAAAGGTGGTACATGGGGATACTAAGAGCTTGAGAGTTTATTTCCCTTGACGCGATAACTCTTCCGTAAAATCTCAAGAAATGCGGTGGGTGTTTTTTAGGGGGGGTGGCTCTTTTATGGGGTAAATTAAGAGTTGTCGACCGTATTTGTACAGAAAGTTTGGCGTTGGTGTTTTTATCAAGTGAGGTGAAAAGAGAGAGAGAGAGAGAGAGAGAGAGAGAGAGAGAGAGAGAGAGAGAGAGAGAGACAAGACTCCCTTAAGCTTATCAGGTAAAGGAAGAGGAGAGAATGAGATTAAAACGATCTCACTAAATATCTGCTGAGACATTTCTGCTTCTTTAATTATCTGCTGCAGACATATTTCGTATAAGGAGAGTCGACCGTAGAGTTAATGATGAATATACAAAAATAAACAAAAATATGAAAGTAAAATAAAAAGGAAAATATACCATGTAAATGTAGCAATCTTACATTTAAAACTACCTTCCTGTCAGTCGTCATTTAGCTTAACCTGCCACCTACTATCACACTCTCAGATGACTATAATTGAGCTTGGATGTGGATTTATTAAATAATAGGTCAGGAGAGTCCGTCACTCAACTCAAAATTACAAATAAGTTACCTGGAGCAAATTTACCATGCTACGCACAGAGGTATTGCATGTTTAGGTTCTTGACAAAATCCGGATTACCTGACGGATTCTGATGAGGTGAGTGAGTAGGTGTGATACTAAGTCTATTATTTCAGTGATTAGACCAGTTCAGTACGAAGAGATACAGGATATAATCCCAGTAGGGTTTAACATGTAGGTATCGAGTAAATATTAATCGTTTAAGTGGATATAAGTTACAGGGGTTATTGTTATTTTTATTTTGGTTAAGGGAGGTGACTGATATGCATCCACTCCCTTCGCCAATTTCATTTATAGTCTTCTGTCATGAGTTTTCTTTGTGTATTCAGTCAAGCAAGGTCACCATTATCACGATCTTATCAACACATCAGCATAGGTCACCATTATCACCATCAACACCTCCACTCACTATCAACATTAAAAGACCACACCATTAACACTATACTGGTCACCATTATCACCATCAACACCTCCACTCACTATCAACATTAAAAGACCACACCATTAACACTATACTGGTCACCATTATCACCATCAACACCTCCACTCACAATCAACATTAAAAGACCACACCATTAACACTATACTGGTCACCATTATCACCACTGAGAGTTTGGTCGATTGTCGCTTTAAACAAAAATGTGTCATCTGTCGTCCTAGCCTATATTATCATTCTCATCACCACTCAGCATAGTTATTATCATAGGTAACTCTAATTACCTGTGTATTACCTTTACCTATCCCAGCACCAGCTATCAGAAGAGAGAGAGAGAGAGAGAGAGAGAGAGAGAGAGAGAGATTGTATATGAAATGGAAAGGAAAGACAGATGGCGAGGGAACCAGAACGTAAAAAGGAAGGAAGGAAGGAAGGAAGGAAGGAAGGAAGGAAGGAACTGCAATACGTCACTACACAGCACAAGTTTCATTGCTGGCTATTAGTTCCAGAGACCAACAAAATTATCGAACTTTTGAAGAACTGCCAACATAAACCACCTGACGGCAGTAGGCCTTTGATGTTATTGAAAATGAGTTATTTTTAATTTATTGACGTAATTGATGCTGCAATATGTTTCAGAACGTCAGATGCCGTCTCTCAGGTCGTAAATTCCTGTTGACTTGTTGTTATTGGCTTCAAGTAATTTGTTATGGTTCTAGTTTTACTCACACTAGTGTTCAAAAGAAATACGTAACGATGTATACAAGGGTTTATGCATCCATACATACAAGCATTAGTATGTATGTATGTATATATATAAAAATAATAATAATAATAATAATAATAAACGGCTTATTAATAGAGTTGGAGCCGGTGACTGAAAATATACGAACTTACATTTGATTTAGACATAATGATATGCGTTGAATAAATACATTTGCAGGGCTGTACAGTACATAAATCAGGAGTTGTTTATTATTTTAACAATATATGGGATGGTGCTCTTCGTATAGCGGGCTGTATGTATGTATGTATGTATGCATAGGGGCGACCTGTAGTGTAATGGTCAGCAGTCTCGCCAATCAAGGGAATGGACCCGGGTACATTCCCCGGGCAGGGTGAAACTATGGGCAAGTATCTTACGCCATTTGCCTCTGTCTGCCCAGCAGTAATTGGGGACCTGGATGTTAATCGATTTGCAGATCCTGTTCCGGGGTAATGGTTAGCCAGTGCAGTGAGCGAGTTGTCCGGTCTTCTCGGACTATTCCGTGACACTGGGTCATGCAGCAGCTCGTTAACTTAGGGTGTGGTTGTTGTGTTGGCGACAGCTTCTACACCTTAAACCTATTCACGCCGAGGTGGCCCTTGGGCCGTCCGTCCTCGATTTCGAGGGGCTTCCATCTGAGTTCTATTTCTCCAGTTGCTACGTATATATCTAACGATGCCATTACCAACACCTAATTAGGAGTAATTGCTCTGGTAATATTTTACAGTGCATAAATGGAAGAATTTATATGTACACTTAATATTCTTTGTGGTTTTTAGCTAATGCTCTTGGTCACTTTTTACAGCAACAGGTGATGGAGACAAGGAGCTTAGGTGTGTGTGTGTGTGTGTGTGTGTGTGTGTGTGTGTGTGTGTGTGTGTGTGTGTGTGTGTGTGTGTGTGTGTGTGTGTGTGTGTGCCCGCCCTAATACTATTTTTGTATACTGAAGTTAATGAAATTCATAAAAAAGTAAAAATATTAATATCATGTAAAAAATGAAATTACAATTTGTCTTCTTTAAATACAAGATTTCCAGTGATTCATAATTCGAGAGTAAACAACAGTAAATTGGGAAATGACTTCAATGGGGCGTAATTCAGCGTAATATGAGCTATTAGAGACAATACACATGGACTAGTCAAATCTTAATCACCCTAATTGACTCTTATTTACAACTCCATAACGACCAAACATTTGATCTGTACACCTGTGATTTTGTCATGTGTGTGTTATAAGAGACGAATCATCTTTTATGTTTACAGAAAACACGAGGAAAATTGGATCAGGTTACATTAAGTGAAGGAGGTTGGAAGTATATATTTCCTTGTAAATGTTTGTTTATGGATTTAAATCACAGTGTCTTGGCCGGATCAGTGTTCATTCTCAAAGCTCGAGTCATGACAGAATTTTACGATGATGGAGAACCGAGACTGTGTTATACTACAGGGTATTAGTCTATTTATAACGTGTGGATATCAGGTGCTGTGTTCAAGGGAGTCAAGTGGGTCAACTGCTTCATTCCCAAGGCAGAGCAGGGCAGCGTAGTCCACTGAGCTGTCAAGGTGTCAAGGGATAGTTAATTTTACAGTTTGAGGAATTGATGTGTTATGAAGATGGGAGACGTGAAGATTAGATAGATAGATAGATTGATAGATAGATAGATAGATAGATAGATAGATAGATAGATAGATAGATAGATAGATATGAAGAGCGTTTGGTTATTCTAAGTTAGGAAAAATGGTTTGTGAATATTCTAATATAATTTTTCATATATCTCAATGTAGCTAAAAATAAGTTGACTTAACCCGGATAACTTACGATCGTCTTTCATAATTCCAGAAGACACAAGAACTCCATTAACACGATCAGCTCTCACAGCCGACTCACAGCAAAAAGAAATCGGCTTAAAATCCAACCATGACCAAACGAAGGAGTTTTAAAAAAGCAGAAAAAGCTCGAATTTATGAAACACATTTCTGTTTGAATAGTAGGAGAAAAAAAAGCTGTGTGTACCTCTGTATTGCACTGAAGGTAACATGTGGAGCCTGTCGTGCATGACTGAAAGAGAGTAGAGTCAACAGAGCAGGACATTCGCATTTGTCAGTCTCAGGAACAGCTATCAGTGAGGTAATCGGGTGTAAACGACGTGTTCTCTCAAGTCAAACTGGAAAACTATAATTGTGATGGTGACTGTCTTTGGAGGATTTTTTTTTACTTTCGACTGTGTTCCTGCAACAGGCTTGACCTGAATGACTTGACCTATCCTGGTACAAATTCCTGCTGCCAGCTGACCGTGAGATTATAATTGTTTGTACAAGACATGGTATGTGTTCATGGTATCCAGAGTACCAAGACCCAGGTAGTGCAAAGGAAGAATATCATGTAGAGAAGACAAGTAACATCGATCCCTCGTGAGACAAAGATATCCCAGCTGAGGTCACAACACGTCTGAGGAGCTGTTCTTTACACCAATATAAGTGTCAAAGTGTTGGACTACGGATTACCTTAATGAGTTTCTCAAAGCTGCATCGTATCGGATTGTTTCTCAGAACGACTTCTTAAGATCTCGAACCTGTTTCTCACAGCTATTTCTCAGAGCTTCCTTTCACAGTTGTTCCTCAGTCTTGTTTCTGAATGCCGTTTTCTGAATTTCTGTTCATACTTATACTTCAGAGACATTATCATCATACTAGGTTTTCAGGGCAGTTTTTTTTCTGGTTAGTTCTTCATCATTTTGGTAAATAGAATACAGGCAAATCAATATAGCAGACGAAGAAAATGGAAGTTTAGGAGAAAGTTGAAGGAGCCTCAAGCAACGTTAATAAATTTAATGTAAAATTTTTTTATGAATGTGTGATTAATTTTGAATGTTCTTCCACATGGTTTCTCTCTCTCTCTCTCTCTCTCTCTCTCTCTCTCTCTCTCTCTCTCTCTCTCTCTCTCTCTCTCTCTCTATTTTCCCCTTTCCCTTATCCTCTGTTCCTACCTAATTCTTATTATATCCTTCGTCTTCCTCCCTTTTCCTCCTTCCTCTCTACGTTCGCTCCTCCACCAGGAAATTGGCCAAGTCATTTTACATTCAATCTGGAGACGTTTTCAGTGTAACCAACTATAATGGAATTTTCACTTTTTCTCGTTGTTTCAGATATTTATTTTTTGTGGGGGAGGGAAGAGGCGCAAGGGAAAGGAGAGAAGGGAAGAGAGAGGAAAACTAATGAGGAGAGAGGGAAAGACGAGAAGGAAATGAGAGAGAGAGAACCAAAAATTCCCCCTCTCCTATGTTCTTGTCATACGAATTACTCCGTTAGTTGTTGACAATAAGAGGAGGTAATGTTTAGCACGTTGACAATACAATTTTCTGGTGCCAGCAATCATCGGTACATTCACTCCCATAACAAGATCTAGTAAGTACCAGATATAATATTCATAGACAGAGTAAATTCTAATAAGGAATATTTTCATTCTCTTGGGCAAGTGAAGAAGCAAGAGCTGGGTAAGAACAGTGTCGACAAACCCAGCAAAAATTTAAATATGATTAATTCAAAACAGAACTTAACAACACACACACACACACACACACACACACACACACACACACACACACACACACACACACACACACACACATGTACACAAACTGGAGACTACTGTGTGTCGATTTATTTGTAATATTAAGCACGCACCAGAATGGGAGTCGTATCTCCTACAGTCTGATAACCTAACCTTTACCATTCCTCGTTTAATGTTTACCTGAGTGAGTTCTGTCTTTTGGCTTGAGTCTTGATAAGTAGAATCATTTTTCTTTGATATTTTTATTTTTTAATTCGATCAAATCTCACTTGGTTTAGAAGTCATTGATATAGCTTATTCCCCAAAGATTTTTCTGTTCTTTCATGTAAATTGACGTAGAGTTTCAAATTTCCATTGTTCTGTACCTCTTCCTTCATTTTTTTTTCGATTTTCTCATTCATTTATTATATACTATTTAAACTTTCTTTCCCCATTTTATTTTTTTTTCAATTATCCAACTTTAATTTTCTTTATTTTTTCTCCTTTTTTTTATTCAATTTATTTTTAGTCAGGATTTCGGTTAATTATTCTCCTCTTCATTCATTCTTTTTTCGTCTTCTTTTAACACCTGATATCTAACCCACACCTCACTTACACCTAACCTAACCTCACCCGCACCTCACTTACACCTAACCTAACCTCACCCACACCTCACTTACACCTAACCTAACCTCACCCACACCTCACTTACACCTAACCTAGCCTCACCCACACCTCACTTACACCTAACCTAACCTCACCCGCACCTCACTTACACCTCACACCTAACCTCACCCGCACCTCACTTACACCTAACCTAACCTCACCCGCACCTCACTTACACCTAACCTAACCTTAACCTAACCTCATCCACACCTCACTTAAACTTAACTACAACTTTGCAACAGCTTCCAATTATCCTTCACAAGGGAAAAAAATAATTACTCGGTGTAAATTGGTTGAGTCACCTATTACCAAGTGTCTTCGTGACCTGGCCACAAGACGCGAATTTCGTGCTACAATTATCCAACTAGCCAATTAGACTTGACTGCCATGGGGGTGCTTTAAAACAGATGTGTGTGTGTGTGTTTGTGTGTTTGTGTCTTCATCATTAACACGGGGATGTTGTGTAGCAGATCTTCCTCTCCTTCTCTCTCCTCCTAATCATCCCCCTCCTCCTCTTCCTGTTCATCTTCCTCCTAATCCTCCTACCCCTCCTTCCCCCATTCCTCCTTGTTTTCCTTCTCCCCCTTCTCCTCAACCTCCCACGCTCTTTCTCCTCCTCCTCCTCCTCCCAATAAGTGAGATAAATGACATCTCCACACCCGCCGGGACTACTCTAAGAGACAGTATTTATTCAGCGCTACAGGACGGTAAAAGATGTGACTGTGTTGTTTTGGGGGGACAGATGCCGATGGCTAAGTCTGTCTCACTAACAAGGGGATAATTCTCTGTTGGTCTTGAGCACAGGGTAGAGAGAGGACAATTTATGAAGGAATGTATATATGTATGTATGTATGGTTGTTTGTATGGTTGTATGTATGTATGTATGTATGTATTTATGTATTATCAGTCTCCTGGCATATGTTCGTATAATGATGGTGTATGTTGACTCACTTACGCTACGCCAGACTGTAGTGTTTACGTAGACAACGAAGAGTTTGTTTACGTGGATCAAATAGCATGTGATGTCACTTCCTCTTTAATAGGTAAACAATATACCAGGAATTTTTTTGTTTGTATTTTTATTCTAGTTTATCTATTTTTTGTTTTAATATTAATCTTTTATTTTGTCTTTCGTTTTATTAATTGGTGGTTCAAGATCATTTTCAATCTATTTCAAAACCAACAGCTAAGTGTCTGTCTGTCTGTCTGTCTGTCTGTCTGTCTGTCTGTCTGTCTGTCTGCCTGCCTGCCTGCCTGCCTGCCTGCCTGTCTGTCTGCCTGTCTGTCTGTCTGTCCTCTACTTAATAATAATAAAAAAAAATAAAATAAATTAAAATAATAATAATAATAATAATAATAATAATAATAATAATAATAATAATAATAATAATAATAATAATAATAATAATAATACCAACCCAATCAACGTAACCTAACGTAACCTAACCTAACCTAACCTAACCTAACCTACATTTATAGTAAGAAAAATCCCGGTTTGGTTCCGAGTCTGATATTTCATTTTATTCTGTGGTCACCTCATCACATAAACAACTTTTCTCATAACTGTAAGAAAACTGGTAAGCCTACAGCCAAGGGATCTGTAGATGGTGTGTCAGGAGGGTAGAGGGTGAGGGAGGCTGGGTGGGAGGAGGATGAGACTAAAGTTGGTCAGGAGGAAGGAATTACATTAGGCGGTCAGTTGGGGGGTGTATAGAGATGGAAGGTGATCTGTATGTTAATATGTTTGGGAGGAATGTGTGTGTGTGTGTGTGTGTGTGTGTGTGTGTGTGTGTGTGTGTGTGTGTGTGTGTGTGTGTGTGTGTGTGTGTGTGTGTGTATGTTGGTGTGTATGTGGAGCAAATTTTATTGATTTTTCATTCTCTCTAGTTAATGTTTTTTTGTTTTTTTTTAGTTTTCACTTGTTTTATATATACATCTGTTACGTTTGATTATTTTATCAATTGATTTATTTATCATATATAACCATTTAATATATATGTTTGTTTATCTACCAATTTACGAGTCTTTAATAATTCACTTTTATCAGTATCTTTATTATTCATTATTCTCTATATTCATTTAACCCGTGTTCCCCTGCAGCTCACCATAAATATAACTGAAAGACACCTCCGTACAGTACGCTGGTAGTCGACCATATGTCTTAGCAGCCAGCCATATATCTTTGTTGTCAGACATACTCGACTCAAATTACATTTTCTGGGCCTCTTTGTGGTGAGACAGAGAAGCATCTCTCACTGTGAACCATATAAAATATTTAATGATCGCTATATACTCTTTTTCCGTCCAGTATTATGCCTCAGCAGTCAGCCATATATCTCAGTACTCAGTCATCTTGCTCGTTATTCAGCCATACACGAGTGCAATTACATTCTCGAGGTTCCCTGTAGCTTGTAAGAGGGGCATAACACGAGCTGGATGAAGGCGTTAAAAGCTTCTCTCTGGATAGCTGTGGTGGTTGGGTGGGGGGGAGGGAGGGAGGGACCACAGGTTAGAGAGTTAATTATCCAGCTTTTTTCTTTCCTTCTGTCATAATACTCTCTCTCTCTCTCTCTCTCTCTCTCTCTCTCTCTCTCTCTCTCTCTCTCTCTCTCTCTCTCTCTCTCTCTCTCTCTCTCCTTAAATAACAACCATTTACAAGTAATTACTGATAGAATATTAAACTTTATGGTGATTTACTCCCGTACTACTGGGAGCATTTCGGTAAAGTTCACATTAGTTAATATTTTAATGTAAATCAAACAATTCAACAGTGTAACTACTGTATATGTTAGACGTCATAATAACACACCCTGACGTCATCATCAGTGAGCTCGAAATTAAACCACAGCACCTGGAAAATATCTTATGAATACAGTAATACAAATTATTACCCCACAGTGTAAAAATACTATGAAGCTTTAAATTGCCACTAATCACTATCGTTATATGTACAGTATATGTAAAGGAAAACTTGAGAGACAGATATTGCACACATGTAGAAAAAGAAGCAAAAAAGGAGAGAGAAAAAGAGAATAAATAAAAGGAAAAACAAAACAGAGACTCGGCCATTAAAGGAATATTTCATCACTCGACGTCGCTCATCATCATATTACAGACTTAAGTTGCCAAAGTCACATTACGAGTGAATAAAAGTTACCTGGCCATCGTTCATCAGCGTCCTGAGTGGAATATTATCAAGACAGTTTTTACCTCAGCCCACCTTCATCTCGAGAGCAATAAAGGCTACTTGGAATCGAGAGCACAAAAATTATAGCCCACGTTCCCTCGTTCGTGATATGGAAAATGTTAGTTGGTTTTATTATGTGATTTTATTCATCTTATTGATAATAGGGAAAAGTTATTCTTTAGACCCTGTGCCGTTTAATGACATTTCTGCTTATTGGGATATATTTGACTGCGCGCGTGTGTGTGTGGGGGGGGGGTGTTCAAGGCTGCTTGGTATATAAAGGAACTGGGTCAGGTTGGTTGGTCTCAGTATCTCTCTTATAAACGATGGTCATGTAAGGCTTTGTAGATGGGCCTTATTTGTTTACTATGTACCTGTATAATGAACATATTTAACCACCACAACACTCACCATCACCACACTACTTTACTACAACACTCACCATCACCACGCAACACTCACCATCACCACACTACTTTACTACAACACTCACCATCACCACACTACTTCACTACAACACTCACCATCACCACACTACTTCACTACAACACTCACCATCACCACACCAACCTCACCATCACCACAACTCACCATCACAACACTCACCACACCAGCCGTCAGCAGGGGTACAGTCTTATCTCGTTTATATAATGTTATTCCAGGAACCCCTTCAGTCTCCTCTCTCTCATTATCCTATCTTACCCCCCTCTGTCCCTCCCCTTCCTTCCCTCCTCCCTCCTTCCCTCCCTCCTTCCCTCCTTCCTCCCCACCCTCCCTTCCTCCTTTCCTCCCTTCTCCTTCCCTCCCTTCCTCCTTCCTTCTTCCTTCCTTCCTCCCTCCTCCCCTCCCTCCCTCCCTCCCTCCCTTCCTCCCCTCCCTCCCTCCCTCCCTCCCTCCTCCCTCCCCTCCCTCCCTCCCTCCCTCCCTCCCTCCCTCCTTCCCTATCTTTCTCACCTGGATTTTCTTTGATCTCTATCTTGTCATCTCACCTCCCCTTCCACCTCATTCATCTTCCTTTTCACCCTCATTATTGAATTTCCTTTTTTTCTCTCTCTTCCTCCTAGATTCGCATCAGTCTTCTGGTTTCCATTGTTCCTCCTTTCTTACTTTAAAATTGTTATTGTCCGTCTCTCTCTGTCTCCTTCATATCTTCGTTGATTGCTTCCCTTTCCTCTTGTTCTGTTCTCTCCTCCCCTATATAATAACTTAAAGGACAATTTAATGAAGTCTTATGTGGATATTGTAAATTCTGCCTTTTATATTAATTTATGTTGCCGAGAGCATTGGAAGTTGAGTTATATCAGTAATATTATTATTATTATTATTATTATTATTATTTATTATTAGCAGTAGTAGTAGCTGTAGTAATAGTAGTAGTAATAATATTAGTAGTATTAAGAATTTTCGTAACAATCAAATGTGATATGTCGTTAGATTTTGTATTTACTAAAATGGTTATATGAAATTCTCAGTAAGTGTTACTGTATTGTGAAATATCTTAAGTTAATATGAAGATGTCACGAAACAGTAGTGTCCAGTATATAAGGAGAGATTATAATTTTTATTTTTATTCTAAAGAAAATAAATGTAATTTTTTTGTGAATATCATGAACAATATTCAAAATGTTTTGCGTCATTATCTTGTGTTACTCAAGATATTCGCCAGATTGATGTTTATTAACTTAATGTTTTTTATCGCAGTATTTCTTCTTCTAGCAGTATTTGTCTAAGATTTAACGAAAGGATAATAACAATCGCAATCTCTCTCTCTCTCTCTCTCTCTCTCTCTCTCTCTCTCTCTCTCTCTCTCTCTCTCTCTCTCTCTCTCTCTCTCTCTCCTTCCTTGCATCCCTGTCTTCGCCTAAAAGCTATATAAGGTATAAAGGCTAACATTCAGATCTTTTTGATAATACCTCAATTCTTACATAAGTTCACCGACGTCAACAACCTCACCTGGTTCAAGTGTCTCCGCCTTGGTATCATACAAGACGATAAATGGTTTTACAACACTAACCACTTCCCCGCCTTCCGTGACTCACAGACGGCAAGCATTTACACAGCCACGACTTTCTGCTTTATGTGTTCCTTAAGAAGCTCAAGAGTCATGGATCACCGGGTCTAGCTTTCTCACACCGCCACAGGTAGTAAAGAGATCTTACGTGAATGCCTGTTCAAGTCCCTGGGGGAATCAAGGCTACTTATTGAGCAAAGCTTCTTCTGCTCTCTTAAGGATGATGAAATTCTCCATTGAGCAAGAACTCTTCGTGATGGTAACACAAAGTTCACATATAAGAAAAATTGTCAGGATTTTTATGATCTAGGCATCTTTTTGAAGCAGAATTTTATGTATACTGTATGTGATTTTGCCCGTCCGTCTTTTTTCATTATGAACAGGTAAATATTACCTCTGACCTCACTTTACTAGCACATGAAAGACCTCTGACCTCCTTCTTGGTGGGTTATAAGACGTGTGTAAGACATGTAATGGCAATGTTCTTCCTCCCTCGTCCATTACGCAGAGAATATTCTAAACTCCTCACCTACTAAACACTGTACACTGTTCAGTCTTCATCTACAAAGTATTTCACACTTTCTCGCCCCTTTAGCAGTGTACTCTCCTCACCTGGGCTGTGTACATTCATTAATCTGTACCTGGAGAGTGTACTCAGAAAGTTACCTGGAGAAATTCTCTTTACATGCACAGGAGTAAATCAGAATACTTTACTTAATGTAGGCATAATTAGGACACAGTTCCATCAATTATTTCGCTTAAATGACAAGCAATATTTAGGTTAGGTTAGGTTAGGTTAGGTTAGGTTAGGTTACGTTACGTTAGTGGGTTTTATATCTACTTGTGATATCTAGTTCCGGGTGCTTACTGTATATACGGGCATTACTGGACTTGTAAAACTTCTTGAATCTAAAACTAAACAGACTAGTTAATCTATATTAATCTGTCTGTCTGTCTGTCTGTCTGTCTGTTGATGTGTTCTTGAGTGATGCGTAAAGTTACGTGTCTGCTTTTTCTTAGGTACTTAGAGGTAACGAATTCAAGATTTAGATGCTAATTTTTAGCTAATGCCTCAGAGAGAAAGAAGGGGGTGAGAAGAAGAGAAAAAGAGAAGAAGAGAGAAAGAGAAAGAGAAAGATGAAATATAAGTAAATATACCATATAACTATTATGTTTTTGTTGTGTTTATTTTTGTACTTGTTATTCTCTATGTGTGTAAGCAGCTTAAGAAAAAGAATTAAGACTGAATTTGAGAAAATTACTCATCGTTCCATCTTTTGAATAACGAATATAAACTTATCAAACCGATTTTGATAATCCTTCGTACACAGTTGTCTGGAACTGTCTGGGTTATTATGATTTAAGCGCGACATCGATTTACATTTAAAACATATAGGACATACTCGTTGTATTATACGGACTAAATATGAGGTTCCAATAATACATTTAATGCACGCCACTAAGCGCCTCTCGCTGCACCAGAGAAGCGAGCGATGCATAAATTTAGCGAGCAGCTGCAGGAAATTTGCAATGCAGTGGTGCAATCTGCAGTAATTGCCGCGATGGAACACGCCTCTGGTTTTACTCTAAACTTTCTGGGCCTTTGTGCTTAACGATGGTAATCTGGTTTTCCAAGGATGATCACTAAAACTCCGGGCGGCGTAACGCTGAAACTACTACAGTGGCATGTACTCCTAGCGGCTTCCTGGGCCAAGGTGATGCAGCCAGAATTACCGTAATTATGAGCTCAATAAAATAATGAGTGAAATTCCTAAACCTAAAAGCAAAGTGTGTGTGTGTGTGTGTGTGTGTGTGTGTGTGTGTGTGTGTGTGTGTGTGTGTGTGTGTGTGTGTGTGTGTGTGTGTGTGTGTGCAATAATAATAATAATTAACGGTTTATTGAAAAAGTTTGTAGCCCGAAGGCTGAAAATATACATTGGACATAAATGACTTATTACATACATTGGTGGTTTAATAAAAGCCTTCATTAGAGATAGGTAAAGGAACATACAGTGAACATACAGATTACTGTAGGTGTTGAACAGCAAACACGTAGTGTAGTAACTCTCTCCCAGTTAGTGTTAGGAGGGACCTCACGTGGTGTAGTAGTTCTCTCAGATGGTGTTATGAGGGACCTGACGTGGTGTAGTAATTCCCTCACAGATGGTGTTATGAGGAGCCTTACGTGGTGTAGTAATTCCCTCACAGATGGTGTTATGAGGGACCTGACGTGGTGTAGTAATTCCCTCACAGATGGTGTTATGAGGGACCACGTGGTGTAGTAATTCCCTCACAGATGGTGTTATGAGGAGCCTCACGTGGTGTAGTAATTCCCTCACAGATGGTGTTATGAGGGGCCTGATGTGGTGTAGTAATTCCCTCACAGATGGTGTTATGAGGGGCCTGATGTGGTGTAGTAATTCCCTCACAGATGGTGTTATGAGGGACCACGTGGTGTAGTAATTCCCTCACAGATGGTGTTATGAGGAGCCTCACGTGGTGTAGTAATTCCCTCACATATGGTGTTATGAGGGACTTGACGTGGTGTAGTAATTCCCTCACAGATGGTGTTATATGAGTGAGGTGTGGTCCCAGGCCTTCCTATCGTAGACGGATTAACACATCGGTGGTTGTTGTTGGGTCTCACGGGCCGTTATCACTGGGTACCTGGGACCTCACTGTGTGTAGGTCAACTTGGGTACGACTGTTACTGTTGAGTGTGTGTGTGTGTGTGTGTGTTAAGTTTGTATGTGTGCTCGAACGTGTGTATGCTGTAAGGATATCAACTGAGTGTTAACAACGACCCGGTAGAGATATGATCCTCAATAAACACTCAGCCACCGCACACCTGACAGGTCATACATTACTCCTTTACTCTTCAATGGAAATTCAACACCGATACAGCCATGATCTTCAACCCACAGAGATAAACAGTCCACCTCCCTTTGTATAGCTGTACGTGCTAGTGCATCAAACTCCCCTCACCTCCCCTAAACCCGTCCTCAATCCTCTCTTGATAAGTGTCTCTGGTGGTTGTGATTGTGAACTAAACATCATCTACTGGTACAAAGAGATTGTGTTTAAGAAGAGTGTATGTTAAGTGTGTCTCTCCTGGAAAGTGTGAGAAAAAGGTGTGGAAATATAAATAGAAAGAAAGACAAGGGGGTGAGAGAGATTTGAAAAGACAAAAAAAAGAAAGACTAGGACAAAGAAAAAGACGTAGAGAGAGAGAGAGAGAGAGAGAGAGAGAGAGAGAGAGAGAGAGAGAGAGAGAGAGACCTTGCCTGAGGTGATATGAAATTTCATTCACTTTGTTCTGTGGAAACAAAAGGCAAATTACTCCACCAAGATTATCAAACAACAACTGTGGTTCACCTGGTTAATTCATTCTTATTTTTAAGTAGATTAATATAATAAATTACCCCCCTTCCCATTTTCCTCTTCATCCCTGTCTGGGCTTCTACATAACATACAAAAATAAGTATATTATGAGTCCCGTCTCTTATATTTCTCCTCAACTTGAAATGATCCTTGGAAAAAACTCTCAAACTGTTTACAAAAAAGTGTAAAAAAAATACATCTATGCCTCAAACTTAATTCAGTTTGAAACTAAATGTTCTGAAATACATTCCATATCAACTTTTTTTAGTCGTCTTGGAATCCAGGTATATTTTGTATATAATTTTATTCTTCCGTCACTATATCCAGTATTATCGAGGGAGAAGAATTTTTTTAGAGAACACATCAATCTCGCTTCCTGGATTTCAAGTTACATTCCAGCTTCTACACACAGCACTTTTTTGGGGCACTGCACATTGTGTTCAGTCCCTTCATAACACTCCCAGCTACTACGCTACTCAGTAAATCAGATCTTCCAGACATCAAGCCAGTTTTAAATTAGGTTAGGTTAGGTTAGGTTAAGTTATTCCCCATCTTACGAGAGACATAAACAGAACCACAAGGCCGCCGTGAGAGACGCGTGTTTTCAGTTGGTTCACATCCTCCTCAAGAAGTAAACAGGCTGTAGAGCGTCGCGTCGTGGAGGAGTAAGCGATAAATCTGAGACTAAATCCTACCACGAAAGATATTGCGCCTCATAGACAGTTATTATCCATTAACTCACAATACTATATCTTGATTACTGGCTACGTGACGGACATGGTAAGTAGGGAGTTACCCGCCCGCTGAAAACTTATAATGGAATTACAGCTCCCACGGCCAAGATACTGTACCGCGATCACCTTAGACCTAGTGTACTCTACCGTCTCCTCCACACAACCTGGGCTATTACAACAGCTCGGCGTAATGGGTTAGGTTAGGTTACGTTTGGTTCGGTTCGGTTCGGTTCGGTTCGGTTCGGTTCGGTTCGGTTCGGTTCGGTTCGGTTCGGTTCGGTTCGGTTTGGTTTGGTTTGGTTTGGTTTGGTTTGGTTTGGTTTGGTTTGGTTAGGTTAGGTTAGGTTTGGTTTGGTTTGGTTTGGTTTGGTTAGTACTTATGAAACACCTCCACGTCCACTCAACTGTTTTTTAATCTCTCAAACAAGCATCTCCTGATCATCTCTCATGCAACACTTCACAACTGATCAGAAATCTCGCAATACCTCTCCGACACACCACGGCATGCATCAAGGTACACACACACACACACACACACACACACACACACACACACACACACACACACACACACACACGCACACTGTTACTCACATCGATTGTCTCATAAATAAACCAGAAAGCAGACTACCCGGCGGTGAGGCTCCATAGCACAGACAGACAACCACAAGAAACGTATTTTTTTTTTACTGTGTCGTCCGCTTTTTTCTTGTTTCTATTATCTTTTTTGTGGTGTTTTACTGATTTTTTTTTTTAACTCTGGTAGGATTCTAACGTCAGAGTTAGTTGTATTAATATATTCACTATGTTACCCTATTTTAATGTCTTGCTAACCTATTTCTTATTAGCTTTACAAATAATATTTCTCCGTAAGGATTAAACTTCCTTTTTAACGTAGTATATTTTTGAGATGTGGATTGTATAGCCAATCAATCACTGAAATCCTATTGTATGTTAGTCGTTTTAAAATATGATTATTCTAATTTTCGTTTTATTCGTAGTTTGTGTCACTGGGTGTCGGTAAAATACAGGTTTGATGAGATACAGAACATCGCTACAAACTACAGTTCTAGATACAATCACCCTGGTGGTAAACACTGACATGATGGAACCTGTCATGTCTTACGCCACATATCTGTATTGTTCGCCTGGAGGTGTAGGGATGTAAACACGTTAGAAAACAAAACGGCATTCAAAGAGGAAAACAAAATTATATTCAAACAACATTTATCTCAATGAATGATGGTCCTCACTCATTATGTCACGCACAGGTGAAGACGATGGCAGAAGGCGTCAAGGCGATATTGATTAAACTTTCTATATTTTAACTTAAGTTTAAAAAAGTATAAAAAAATCTTCGTACCCTACCTCAAGGCTCATCATATAAACACATCTGGCAACTGACCAAGATCCTGTGTTTGGTGTGCCTCTCTCTCTCTCTCTCTGCTTCACAAATTATATTCACCTGGTGTTTGTGTGCCGCTACGATAAGCCAGGTGTGTGTTCTAACGTTACCTGTCATATTGTTCTCATCCATCAACGTCAATAGATTTATATATGTGTTTCATGGTCAGTCTGTCTGTCTGTTGGTGAACGTGTGTGTGTATGTGTGTGTGTGTGTGTATGTGTGTGTGTGTGTGTGTGTGTGTGTGTGTGTGTGTGTGTGTGTGTGTGTGTGTGTGTGTGTGTGTGTGTGTGTGTGTGTGTGTGTGTGTGTGTGTGTGCGTTCTAGATATTGTATTTCTTCACAAATTACAGGTATTGTGATCATTTTGGTCAAGTTATGGACCCAGAGATCGAACTAACACCCTTAAGATAGGAGGTTGAGCGCTATATCCACACTGCCACCACACCCCATTTTGTAGATTACAACTGCCTAAATCTCTGGCAGTAAAAATGTGTCAGGGGATTTTTTTTTTTAATCGGTTCTCTGTCATTGTGCTTTACCTATCTATACTAAACTTCATGTTCCTATATCCACACTTCATATATCCTGCTTACATATAACCGAAATCATTTTAGGTAAGAGAGAGCGTAAAAAAAATAAAAAAATCGTCTTTTAATCCTAGACGTAAAAAATCCATTATCGATAAAGTATAAAACCTGGAGTGTGTTGGAGAAAATTAAATCAAACTGTCGGAGGGTCAAGGCTTCACCCACTGACTCGGTGATGCTTTTGGGTTATATAGTCTGAAGCAAGATATTTCATTATGGGTTTATTCTCATCTCTGTGTACACCTGTGTCTCATGATCTACCTAGACCTTGATGGCTGTATCCGTGTTTGTTCGTCTTCCGGCTTTTACTCAGAGCATTGAGTTAAGGCTTTTGTGTGTGTGTGTGTGTGTGTGAATGTGTGTGTGTGTGAATGTGTGTGTGTGTGTGTGAATGTGTGTGTGTGTGTGTGTGTTTTAATCTAACCCATCCTGGCATTGGTTAGTTAGATTAGATTAAGTCAGCTTTATGGAGTAAATTGTAGAGATTAGAAGCTTAAATCTACCTAGTCAATATTTGCAGAGGGAATTTACACCCAATCAACCCGACTCCTCACTTCAACTGTCTACTGAACCCAAAGCAAAAGTTATCAATCCATCAATTATTCATTCCACCTATGAAAAAAAAAAGCTGATTATCCTAGCAATCAAACAATCTGACATTCTAACTTTTCAACCATCCAGATCAATCAACCTCTTCAACTCTCTATTCTTCAATCCCTCGTAGCTACCCGGTTCATCCTTCAACCCTGGCGGATCTCATAACCTTACTACCATCTGCCTGGAACGTGTGGGGGGGTGTCAGCCAAGCTCTCTCTCTCTCTCTCTCTCTCTCTCTCTCTCTCTCTCTCTCTCTATCTCTCTCTCTATTGTGTATGATTGCGTAACACCATTTTGCTGATGAGTTTAAAATAAATTCGATGTAGTAAGTTTATTTCATCTTAAATTGACGTAATTATTTTGTGTATAAATATTGAAGTGCTTCGATAAAACACTAAGACATGAAACACGTATAATATACTTTAGTGAAGCAGTTGACTTGTTCGAACACAGAGTCGAACCATTAAATATTCTTTACGTGTAAAAAAAAAAAAGAAACCGCGTGTTCGAACTTAAAAAAAAGTGAAGGAATTGTATAGAGAAGGAGTTGGTATTCCTGGTTTAGAGAAGATAATGAAGATCTCATATTTTGTAATATAATGTACAAATTAGGAAGAGACAAAAGATGTTTAAATTATGAAAAAAATAAGTATGTGGGCCTCGTGGTTGAATTAAATAAAATCTTCGAGCATCTAAATTTAAAAAAGACAGGTTTTAATAATAATAATAATAATAATAATAATTTTAATAATAATAATAATAATAATAATAATAATAATAATAATAATAGGTTTTAATAATAATAATAATAATAATAATAATAATAATAATAATAGGTTTTAATAATAATAATAATAATAATAATAATAATAATAATAATAATAATAATAATAGGTTTTAATAATAATAATAATAATAATAATAATAATAATAATAATAATAATAGGTTTTAATAATAATAATAATAATATTAATAATAATAATAATAATAATAATAATATTAATAAACTCTTGGTTCATGTTATAGTTACTGAGGAATTATTGTGTATACAAATATAATCTACAAACAAAAGATAAAAAGCTTAAAGAAAACGTAAACATGAGGAAATATTCTGAAGGCTGGAGATAGTCATGTAGTGAGTGAAACAATTCCCAGGTGACCGTGGCCTGTGACCAACACACACACACACACACACACACACACACACACACACACACACACACACACACACACACACACACACACCCCGTCAGCACAAACCTTTACGCAGGAATTTGTTGACTGAATCCATACTCACATGTTTAATCTTTTTCCACTTGTGTTTCATTTTTCTTTTTTCTCTCTCTCTTCTTTTTTTTACCCAACATTCACTGGGTCGACGCAAAAGCTTAACCTTTATGGTAAAAATTTACTGTATGTTTTTCCTAGTGGAAACTTGTTGACGGGATTTTCAGAGGAGAATGGTATCTCGAATATTTCTCATATAATGTCATACACGAATGCTGCCTACATATGTGCGTGTGAATTTATACGCAGGCACGGAAGCGTTCATGCATGCGTTTCCCGTCATATATGAGCATGCATACAAGTACGGCGCATGGCTGTCTCGATTTTTAGATATGAGTGTATGTATTCACTCACACAAGCATTCAAAGAGATATATATACATACATACATATAATAATATACATAGAATACATAAATAGATTAGCATTTATTATCCCAAAGAAATAATCTCCAATCATTAAATAAAAGACATATTAATTCAAAGCCCCAGAGTCTGTATAATTTATGTATGATCATATGTATACATATATATTCATGCATGGAAGTATCCATATACAAAACATACTTTTCATACATTGAGGGAGATGATTCATGACGTAGCGTGAGCCTTACAGTCATCCATTAATCTGATCAGTTGAAACTTAATTAGGTTAGTGTAGTAATTTGTTCCCTCGAGTGAGTGGATTGTTGCCATGATAGAGAGAGTGGGAAAGAAAGAAAGAAAGAAAGAAAGAAAGAAAGAAAGACAACGATTGGGTACAACAATTGACCTCCAGTTTTCGGGAGACCTTCGTTTTCTCGTCCGCTCCGGGAAGACCAGACAAACTTTTACAAACACTCAATTTCTGGTGGTGGACGACGTCTCTGAGAGAAATGTTTTTTTTATATACCATCCAGTTATGCTTCCTGCTTCCAACTTTTCCTCGCAAAATATTTGGAAGAGAATCTCAGTATTTTTCTGTTAACACTTCTTTACTCACTTGGGGTTGCAGCGGCCGAGTGGACACAGCGCTCACCTCCCGTTCTAAGAGTCGTTGGTTCGATTTTAGTGCATCCCCACTCCACGAATTTGTAAATGAGTACTTAGCTTTACAGATGGGGAAGTGAGGTAATTAGGTGCTATGTTGCCTCCATGTGTACCGAAATCTTAGTTTACAGAGCACAATTACGATACACACACATACACACACACACACACACACACACACACACACACACACACACACACACACACACACACACACACACACACACACACACTCACAAATACCATGTTTAAACACACGCATAGAGATACACAATGCCCACAATAAATTCTTTATGCAGCACAAACACGAGTATTCCCTCAACCTTTCCGCTCCTCGAGGGCCAACTTGTACACAACCACACAATATGAAACCCACACAAGTTAGGTCAGATTAGGTTAAGTTAGGTGAAATTAGGTTAGGTTAGGTAAAGGTTAGGTTAGGTTAGATTAGGTTAGGTTAGGTTAAGTTAGGTTCTGTATGGAACTGTTCATTTAGGTATTGTTATTCTCTAGATGATCATACACACAGAACGAAAGTATAAAATATAAACTAATCAACCTCATAAAACGACCACCATTTCTTGACACATGTATCTACTGTGACATAACTTCCTTGTGTTTAGATTCTAATAATTAAAACATTCACTTAATCACTCTCTTCCCACACTGAGATATGAAAATGTATGTACCTGTTTTCTCAATCAAAAATTGTACTGAACATGTTACCAGTATATTAGAGCAGAAAACATTTGGGACTTGGTAATTTTTTAGTGTTTGGACGTTGTGTTTTCTTATATATTTTGCCACAAACACAGAGGCTAATGCCATAACGTTGTGAGTCAGAATATATGTAATATGTTTCGAGAATTTCTGTGTATGAGAGAGAGATTCGTGCTGTTTTATGCTTTATAATCAGTATATAATGAGATATATTTCTGATTTTTATCCTTTTTTAAGAAATTTTATATTGTTTTTACTTAGATTTTGTCAATATATATTTTGAAGTTTAAACCAAAGTCCTCAAAGGGTTAAAACATCGTCCTCAAAAGATTACACCATCGTCCTCAAAGGGTTAAACCATCGTCCTCAAAGTGTTAAACCATCGTCCTCAAAGGGTTAAACCATCGTCCTCAAAGGGTTAAACCATTGTCCTCAAAAGATTACACCATCGTCCTCAAAGGATTACACCATCGTCCTCAAAGGGTTAAACCAAAGTCCTCAAAGGGTTAAACCATTGTCCTCAAAAGATTACACCATCGTCCTCAAAGGGTTAAACCAAAGTCCTCAAAGGGTTAAACCATCGTCCTCAAAGGGTTAAGGCAAATACCAGTGGTAGAATTAATCAAACTTTCCATGAAAAGAATAAGTTAATTATGTTTCTTGATGTGACCTAACCTGACCTATCCTGTGAGTCATAAAATTCAGACTAGAAATTGTCAAAACTCAAGACAATAAAACCACCCCAAATGGCCCCAAAACTTTAAAGGGCCGTAACTCTGAAACAGCTTTGACATGACTTCTCAGATCTGGTGAATCTTGCTTGTCATCATCTGTAAGACCACGAGTTTAGACGGCAATCTTTAACACTTCCTCCTAGACTATATACTTGTCAGACATTGATATTGACTTCTAAACCAACATAATATGTAGTAAACGACTCATTATATAGATATCACTGTACCTGAACTTTATATTAAATTATATGTAAATTCTCCCTGACATTTCAATATAGATAACGCAAAAGTGAAGTTTTGGTAATTAGCCTAGGTGTAGTATTTTATGTCTATACACTTGACCTCTTCTTGGAGCTTCTTGGAGGTTGAGATCAAAGGTTGTGTGTAAAGTAGCATTATACCTCATCGTCATCATTTATATCATCATCATTATCATCATCATCATCATCATCATCGTCATCATCATTAATATTCTTCTCTGGTGTACAAAGATGCATCGTCAAAACTTCCTGAATGTCAATTTTTCCGTGGCAGGTTAAATCCTTTATTTGCTTCAGAATTAATTACACAAGTTTTCAACAAAATTAAACCGAGACAGAAAACTTTTCCCGCCATTTTACGGTCATTAAAAACTTCCGGAAACTTTTTAATTCTTTTGTCAACCATTAATTACGAAACACACAGAGCGACCCCCGCGGAATTAAAAAGTCGACTCCAAAAGGTATAAAACGGAATTCCATACTCGAGAATTTTTGTATAACTCGGATTTTTTTCCTCCTGGTGAGAATTTTTTCGCTTATTTGTCTGTTACCAGTTAATTAATGATACGTTATAAACTATGCTCTTCATAAACTGTTTCCATAATGCTTGAAATATATTATTTTCGAGGTAAAATTCATAAATTGTTAGCTTTTAATTTGGCGATTCAGGAATATTTTTTTCACTGTTTGTATTTATAATCAAGAACTGTTGCAACACCTTTGCATAAGTTTCATTAATTAAAAGTCAATGTATACATCTTCTTTCATCTTAATATATATATATATATATATATATATATATATATATATATATATATATATATATATATATATATATATATATATATATATATATATATATATATACATATATATATATATATATATATATATATATATATACTGTATAAACAGTTCCTCTTTAGTCTATGTTTAACTTCTTCTCTGGAATGTATACTGTGCTGCTTCTCTGGTTCAATAGTTCCAGTAAGAGAAGTGTTAAGTCTGCTGCTTTACTGGGTTTTCTTACCGAAAGATATTTTTTCATGCTCTCCGACCCACACACGGCAAGAGCTCCTCCTACCTGTACCTTACTCAGATTACATGTTATATTGCATTTACTGAATTTCTCCCTCCGCCTGTCTGTCTCGTACATTAACCCCCCAAAACATAAAGTAGGGATAGTAAGGTAAATGCTATCTCTGCCATATTAATTCTACGCGTTTATCCTCCATAGTCAACTACTAAAGCCTCACCTAACTTACAGAGTGAAGTACATTTGAAGGTCTTTACCTGAAGCCATCTGAGAGTCAGTAACCTTGATGAAACTTAACCTCAAGGAGGGCTTCAGTAAAGCCCTTTGATAAACACACACACACACACACACACACACACACACACACACACACACACACGTAGTACTCATGTCATGTACTCAACTGTCACACCACACTCTACATGGCCTTTTATTATTTTCGACGTATAATATTTTTTCTCTCCCTGATTAGTTTTCTTCTCATAATAAGAATAAATGAAGATCTATGAGTATTTTTTTATTAAGAGCAAGTGGGAGTCAGAGATGACATTGAACGTGTTTATTTCCCAGAATTAATTAACCTGAGGAGGTGTGTATACAATTTTATTTTATTTTTTTATTAAACAAGAATTTTATCACCGGAATCCACCAAGAAAAATAAATTTACTTGACGGAAAATAAGGAAAAAATATAATATGAAATTGATTTAAAATTTCAGGTGCATGAAGGTAGCGATAGTGTAGGTAGCTCGGTGATTCACGTTATATGAAAGAGGGTAGTCCGTTTATAAGAAACCCCCATCTAACGGACTACGTAAGAGAGGGTTATCCGTTAGATCGAAGTCCGTTATCGATGAAACTTCCTTCTAACGGACTATACAAGAGAGGGTAGTCCGTTATATATGAAACCTCCTTTTAACGGACTGTATATAAGAAGAATAATCCATTAGCTCAAAATCCGTCATAGTTAGGTTTTACAACATAGACCATCTCGTAAGACTAATAACACAATCCCTCTACAGTAAGCACACCCTGGCAACTTCCTCACCTCAGCTGTCTCACTTGCCGGCGTTATATACCTCTGTGCGCATCGGTTATTGCATATTGAATGAGGTAAAATACCCCAGTACGACAGCCTTAACCGTGAACCCAACAACACAGAGCCCCGGGTGTAATGTGACCTCAGATACGATATGTAAGTTTCTCTTTATTGTGGTGAAGTGATGTAGGTGTTGGGGGTGTAGTGTGTGAGGAGGTGTGAGGGGGTGTAGCGTGGGTGTGTGTGTGTGTGTGGGTGTGTGTGTGTGTGTGTGTGTGTGTGTGTGCGTGGGTGTGTGTGTGTGTGTGTGTGTGGTTCCTAGTCCCCTGAGTCAACATAGGTGTGTGTGTGTGCTGGGGTAGGGCTTTGTTCTGTGGATTTGGATAGTGTGTCAGTGTGTTTTCCTTAGATCTAATGTTGCTGATTATAAGCAATATAATTTAGGGAATAAGATATACATTCTGATGGCTGTGTATTGGGTGGGGTGGCGGGTGTAATGTGTCAAGTTACGTTTACGACTAATGCAAATTTGATTCATATTATGTTGTTATGTCTCAGGCATAGGAGAGGGGAGGTGCTATGAGTGCCCAAGTATGAGGTAGATGTTAAAGGAATACCAAGGACAAGAGCTAATTATAACCTAAAACTCACAGGAACAAATACCAAATGATCTCTTGAGCCACAGATAAACCACAAACAGTCTCTTGAGCCACAGATAAACCACAAACAGTCTCTTGAGCCACAGATAAACCACAAACAGTCTCTTGAGCCACAGATAAACCACAAACAGTCTCTTGAGCCACAGATAAACCACAAACAGTCTCTTGAGCCACAGATAAACCACAAACAGTCTCTTGAGCCACAGATAAACCACAAACAGTCTCTTGAGCCACAGATAAACCACAAACAGTCTCTTGAGCCACAGATAAACCACAAACAGTCTTGAGCCACAAGATAAACCACAAACAGTCTCTTGAGCCACAGATAAACCACAAACAGTCTCTTGAGCCACAGATAAACCACAAACAGTCTCTTGAGCCACAGATAAACCACAAACAGTCTCTTGAGCCACAGATAAACCACAAACAGTCTCTTGAGCCACAGATAAACCACAAACAGTCTCTTGAGCCACAGATAAACCACAAACAGTCTCTTGAGCCACAGATAAACCACAAACAGTCTCTTGAGCCACAGATAAACCACAAACAGTCTCTTGAGCCACAGATAAACCACAAACAGTCTCTTGAACTGAGATAAACCTACAAACAGTCTCTTGAGCCACAGATAGAGCCACAAACAGTCTCTTGAGCCACAGATAAACCACAAGCAGTCTCTTGGGCCTGAATAAACCTAGAGAAACAGTCTCTTGGGCCACAGATAAACCTAAACAGTCTCTTGGGCCACAGATAAACCTGAAGCAGTCTCTTGAGCCACAGATAAACCACAAACAGTCTCTTGAGCCACAGATAAACCAGGAAACAGTCTCTTGAGCCACAGATAAACCAGAAACAGTCTCTTCAGGCCACAGATAAACCACAAAACAGTCTCTTGAGCCACAAGATAAAACCACAAACAGTCTCTTGAGCCACAGATAAACCACAAACAGTCTCTTGAGCCACAGATAAACCACAAACAGTCTCTTGAGCCACAGATAAACCTGAAGAAGCAGTCTCTTGGGCCACAGATAAACCTAAAACAGTCTCTTAGGCCACAAGATAAAACCCACAAACAGTCTCTTGAGCCACAGATAAACCACAGAAACAGTCTCTTGAGCCACAGATAAACCCAGGAAACAGTCTCTTGAGCCACAGATAAACCACAAACAGTCTCTTGAGCCACAGATAAACCACAAACAGTCTCTTGAGCCACAGATAAACCACAAACAGTCTCTTGAGCCACAGATAAACCACAAACAGTCTCTTGAGCCATAGATAAACCACAAACAGTCTCTTGAGCCACCAGATAAAGCCACAAACAGTCTTGAGCCACAGATAAACACAAAACAGTCTCTTGAGCCTGAATGAAACCACAAACAGTCTCTTGAGCCACAGATAAACCACAAACAGTCTCTTGGAGCCACAGATAAACCACAAACAGTCTCTTGAGCCTGAATAAACCACAAACAGTCTCTTGAGCCACAGATAAACCTAAACAGTCTCTTGAGCCACAGATAAACCACAAACAGTCTCTTGGAAGCCTAGATAAACCACAAACAGTCTCTTTCATAACACAAAATATAAAGTAATACTTTAATTAGACAAAATATGAGACATCGTTTTAATAAGACAACACATAAAATATATATATTTTTAATTAAGCAAAATATGAAAGAGAATTTTCAATTAAAAGTAGAACGATATTTTTCGACGTGCCGCCCGAGTCACTGAGGTGCTACACAACACGTCCGGCTGTGGTGTGGGGCGTCACGCACACCTTAATGTGAAGCTCTATTTTAAGGAGGCGACAAACTCAGACGAGGTAATGGAGAATAAAAATTCTCACTCAGGATTTTCTGTCAAGAACTTCCAGGGGGGAAATATTTTAACTCTATCACCGCGTCGGAATAATGATTCAGGGAGGAGAGCGTCTGGGGGCATAGGGAGGTAGGAGTGGGAGACGTAGGAGGAAAAGGTGAGAGGATAGGAGGAATGAGGGTAGGGAAGGTGGAAACTGAAGGAGATATAGATAATGGTGTTGGTCCTTCACTCTCCCCATGTTTGTAGTAGCCGTGTTCACTGGTGCTCCCTGATCCCGCATGAATCACTACAACGGTGCGATAATTCAGGAAAATATCGGTTAACGATGCCGGCACCCGAATATTTATTTGGCCAATAAGAGAAAATGGTTGGGGCCTTGTTGTGGCGTTGCATCTTGACGAGGGTGTGCCAAGGGCGTCAAGATGCTGTTGCTTATTGGCTGTTGTAACAGTGAGGCCTGATGGTGGTAGTCTTATCATATATAGTGCTAGTTCTTCGTGTTAAAACCCAGGAAGCTCCCCACAATATATGGAAAGCCCCAGATGCATATTCATTCCCTGTGGAGATTTTTAAACGTAAAGATAATTTTTGTGAATTCGAGAGAGGATGAATTGAAAGTGGGAGTCGTGTCTCTACAACTCCTGGGGAATATCTTTGAAACGTTGTCAGCAAGTTTTACCTTATCTCACCTAGTTACTCGGTTACCTGGTCAACTGGATAATGATTAATTATTACTTCAGCCAAGGGCGAATCACTGATACAAAGCAAACAACAATAACATTCTCACCAAGACCAACAACAAACCGCGGCTGGCACTCTTCTTGACCTTCAGTTATTTGCCTAAAGGAATTCAGAGAACGACGAATGACCTTAATTACACCTGGGGAACTGAAATTAAAGGTAGTGAAGTATTTTCATCGGAGGTTTAAGAGGAAATCATAACCAATTAATCCCTTTATTCTAAATTTAATGATAGATAAATAATCACAGACACGTCACCAACCAGGGTGTTAGCCAGGCGTGACGTCACAAGAGGAAATTACTTTAAATGAAACGAGTCACGACTGTCTCCTCCACCTCTACCCTCTTCCGTCTTCCCTCTCCTTCCCTCCTTATCCCACTCCTCTTCCGTACCTCCCCTGTCCTCCTTCCCTTTATCTTTTCTCTTCCTTCATCCTTATTCCTACCCCTGTTTCTCTCTCTTGATCTCCCCATTACCAACTCTTCTGGCCCAACCTCTCATTCCTGCCATACATCACTCATGGCCCTTCTCTGCTCCTTACCTCCCTGTTCCATCTTCCTCATTTCCTTTCCCTTTTTTTTATTCATTTTTCCTCGTGTTTCCTTCCCTTTCTTTGCTTCTCTTTCCATCTACAATACATTAATATCTCCCCTTTTCCCTTACCCTTTCACTATTTTTTTCTAATCCTCCCTCTCTACCTCCCCCTCCCTCCTCCCTCATCTTGTTTACAGCAGGAGTGATACTAGCAGCATCTACACTCTGGCAAGGGGATAATACCTTTTGTTCTTCCTTTATGGTGGAAACTCTTGCAAACAGCGCCATAAAAACGACACTATCGCACACCTGTAGAGAGCCTTAATGATCCGCCCCGGGAGATAAGACGCCATACCTCACGAATTATGCCCCATTTCACAGGCAGGAGAAATTTTATTGTCTCAAGTTTCCCTCGGTTGTTGTTGTGTTGTGGTGTTATGGTGGTGTTATGATGGTGTTGTGGTGTTGTGGAGGAGCCGTGAGACGTCTACTGTTTACCTGAACCATGAGTTGACCAGCGATGGACCAGTGATAGTGGACCAAATGGGACCGTTGTTGTGGCAGTGTTGTGCTGTGGTAGAGCATCAAGGTGTCTCATAACTGCCAGGACCAGTGGTTGTGTTTAGGTTATGTGGTTGTATAAAAATCAGTGTTTATTGTTGATGGTGGAGGGTTGTGGCTGTGAGAGTGATGCTGGTAACTTAGTTGGATGTGAAATATACTGCACAAGTTTATTTACTCTCTCTCTCTCTCATCGTCTTGGCCACCTGGGCGGCATCAGGCGCCAGATGGTGGCCAGTTATGTATAACCTCGATATTTTTAATAAAGATGCGGAGACCTGAGAGAGCGTGCGGTCTACCTGGGACCTAACCTAACCTAACCTAACCTAACCCACCTCTGTCACGTTTTATTTTTTCTTGCATGACACTCCCACCTCGATGACAAGGCTCTGCTTCTTGCGGTGCGTCCAGAAGGTTGTTTTCACGTAAAAATGCAACCGCGGTTTCTTCTGTTAAGATGACACCTCTGTAAAAATCTTTCAAGAGCAATGTATGGAGTATAATTTTAGGATAATACTGAAGTTTGTCTTCGCTATTCCCCCTTTTGTAAGGTAGTTAGGTTAGGTCAGGTTGGTAGACTACGGATATTGCAGTAGTCCGCATGCTATAGTAGCACATATATATATATATATATATATATATATATATATATATATATATATATATATATATATATATATATATATATATATATATATATATATATATATATATATATATATATATATATATATGTGTGTGTGTGTGTGTGTGTGTGCGCGCGCGGATAACCACAAGTCTACGGACTTGGCTCACCCACATTCAACTACAACACATCAAAGCCGGGCACCGTGTGTGTCCCGTCGCGACGACAATTGTCGGTCGTAAGTGACTGAATCCTCGCAAATAATTGGAGGCTCTCTCTCTTGCCTGCTGTCAGCAGACACGAATGGCCGTCGGCCGCTCATGGCTGCTGCTGCACATGTTCTAAGAGGCGCACGTCCTCCTTCTCTCAGGGAAGAAGCACGCCATCCCACGAAAAATAAAGAGGAAACGAAACCGGGTCGGGGAACTTCGTGTTTTCTTTTTCCTTGTGGTTATCAGCATATACCTGGATCACGCTCACCTACAGATGTATCTGGGTCCCTTCAGAATTCTGTCCTAAGTGTTAATACAGTTAAGAACAAATATATAATCACTTCAGTTTTCGATAATGTGGCAGTAAGGGCGTCATGGCCAGGTGAATCGACCACAGACAGGTGAACCGATTGTTATATCCACGTAGTTACCTGAGAATGGGTTCAAGTTTTATTGTTTAATTATAAGATGTCCGCTTTTCCTTCCCCCACATGGGAAAAAATTGGTATTTCCCAAAGTGTGTCGTTGGTGTAGCTGTGTGTAATCAGACCCTTCGATTCGTTTACTAAAGTGGCATTCCAAGTGAAATATTTGTAGCAGAGGAAGATTATACTGAAGGAAAAAGATTGGGAGAGGGGGAAAAACTGATGAATGATGAAGGTTAAACAGAGGTGATTATAAATATCCATCCATCCATCCATCCATCCATCCATCCATCCATCCATCCATCCATCCATCCATCCATCCATCCATCCATCTCCCTTGGTGTTATTACGGATATGTTACCATTTTTACCATACGTGTCATTTCCTCGATCCATGAAAACACATATTTTCCTCCTCTTAATGACTCATAGCTCTTCCTTATTCAGTAAACCTTGCAGCTATTTTTCACTCATAGGTCACAGACTGTTTACTGATTTTGAACCTTATCTCTTTTTCTTACTGAACCTTGAACTTTGAACTCTTGAACCAAAGATTATCCTTCACTCACTAAACCTTTGATCATCACCACCTCCCCCCTTCCCCCGCCATGTGATTTCTGTTCAATGATTCTTAAACCAAAACTCGAACCGTGTGAGATAAGGTTCATGAATCAGATTTTCTTGGACTCAGTGAACTTCAAAGTGGATGATGGAGGAGATGTGTGTGTCGTGGTGTTAGTCCCAACCTCTGTAGGATAAGAGCCTTGCAGCGAGCGTTCGAATCCCCATTTCGAGACAAGTCGACCCTCACCACTGAGCTCCTAATGGACTATCGCGATATTTCCTGAGTGGGGGAGTGTCTGTGAGTGTTTGAACTTGGTGCAGGTGTCCGGAGAGGTGAAAAATTACGCTTTGTGATGTTGTTACTCCGTCAAACATTATGATTTAGGAACTACAGCTAAGGCACATGTTGATCATGGATTTTACTACGGGTTTTAAGGAAGTGTGTGTGTGTGTGTGTGTGTGTGTGTGTGTGTGTGTGTGTGTGTGTGTGTGTGTGTGTGTGTGTGTGTGTGTGTGTGTGTGTGTGTGTGTGTGTGTGTGTGTGTGTGTGAATGATACTTTGCGTTGTTTGATGACATAGATAAGCTGTGACGCGTGCTCATATATCAAGCTTAGAGAAATATATAAATAGATTACCAAGACACCAAACATTCATTACCTGTGCCTCTCCCTCCGTCACAGGTAACCTTTCACCGTATTATTAATGGATAACCGGAACATATCCCAGGTTAATTGTACCTTTATCTACCGTCAAAGAACTGATGAAAATAGACAGAATACTGATTCATGAGAGATAACAGGTAATGTTTAGCGCGGTTGATGGCGGTATGATGGGGTCTGTGGCCATTTTGGTGATTGACTCTGTTGATTAAGGCAAGACAGGTGTTAGTGAGGGACTGAGGTATCGTCACACTGTTTTATGTTGGTTATTTTTATTTATTTTTTTATGTTTTTTTTTAATCATTCAGGAAGACCTATTATTCTGGTTGATGATCTTTATTATATTTTATTCTTTTTTCTTTCCTTCCTCCTCCTTTTTCCCTTCTTTTTCCTTTTTTCTATTATTTTCTTAATTTATTTATTTTTCATTGTCCTTGTATTTTCTTTTACTATTATTATTTATGGAAATTTTAACTTATCTAATTTTCTTCTATCAGTTCACTATTTCTTTCTTTGTTCTTTTCGTGTATCTTTCTGTATTTTTTATCAATTGTTTACCTTCTCTCCCCTTTCTTTCTCTTTACCAACACAAGACAATTAATCCCATTCTTCCCTGTCTGAGCCGATATTATCTTGACGTAACGCAGAACCGTATTGATCCTAAGCACACCGGAAACACACCTACTATGGCATGGGGGGTGAGCGTGTCTCTTGTTGTCGTGAGGGGGTGTGTCTCTTGTGTGGTGTAGGGGGTGTGTCTCTTGTTGTCGTGTAGGGGGTGTGTTCCCTGTTGTCGGAGGGGGGTGTCTCAGTGGTGTAGGGAGGTGTGTCTCTGTTGTCGTGTAGGGGTGTGTCTCCTGTTGTCGTGCAGGGGTGTGTCTCTTGTGTGGTGTAGGGGGTGTGTCTCTTGTTGTCGTGTAGGGGGTGTGTCTCCTGTTGTCGTGAGGGGGGGTGTCTCTTGTGTGGTGTAGGGAGTGTGTCTCTTGTTGTCGTTCAGAGGGAGGAGAGATCTCTGATTTACCGTAAAATTTTCCTTATCGTCTTTATAACTCTTGAATAAAACAGACTATCCATTATCATTAGACGAAGCGTAAATCACGGAATTCAAATCTCGGGGTCAAATTTAAGGTCAAGGAAGGTATAGAATATAAAATTAAAGTCTTTGTGTCACAGGTCAAGGTCACATCAGGTTCACACGTCAACAGCATAACAATTTGAAGGTTTTTCAGGCAAGATGGAGGGGACGAATTACTGTAATCCCTTGTTATTGTCAGTAATTCTATATTATACTGTATAATGTCGTTGTGAAAATTACAGTGACACGTAGGTAGGAAATTGCGCATGTGGCTTTCTAAATATAGAGATACATTTATCCATGGAGCCACTCAGATGTTAAACAAAGCCCACAGAATTAATACTGTACTGAAAATGACTCCACACCACTTCATACCTCATTTCTTAATTCACATTTAACTAGTAAGTGAATGATAATATTCAATTCACCTTCATTCAGAATAACTGACTCCATTGAGAGTTATATATTTAAAAGCCCAATGTTACCAGAATAAGTATTTGCAATATGAATAGAGAATTTACATCCCATTTTTGTCTCTCCATTGGTACTATAATGACAAGTGTTGGGAGGAAGTATGACCCATTGTAACCACCCTGACCTGCTCTCTTAGTCCTCACAATCAGGAATAAGGTCACGCGTTACTCTTGTTTCGCTTCCCTTCATTGTAGAACCTCTGCTTTCAAATGTTTACTTATTCCACAAACCACAGCTCGTTAGTTCGGTTAAGTTAGGTTAGGTTAGGTTAGGTTAGGTTAGGTTAGGTTAGGTTAGGTTAGGTTAGGTTAGGTTAGATCCATGAATCACCTCACATTACATCTCTCACTCCCAAAAGTGTTACATGCGTCAACAAATTAACTCCAATTCAAACAATACTTCAAGTTTCCCTGCAACAGACGCAAAATAAAGTCAGTTCACAATTTAGTATATTTTCTGCCACAGTTGTAAAATTTGTGTTTAATGACCGGAGGGAAATAAATTATTTTGCTCTGAATGGAAAGAAAAGGATTCCCTTATTTAGAATAGACTCTCAATCTAGTCTATTTTATCATACAAATTAGGTAGTAGGTAGTAGGCAGCTACCAAACAGGGAGGTACTACCGCCTGGGAAGATATTGGAAGCATAATGTGTTGTCTAATGGTAGACCCTGCTGCCATATGTGACCAAGTCCCAGGTTGCTGATCTGACTTTCTGCCTCATTTACACACAATTGCAGGGTCTCAATTGTTTCTCTTACTTTGACAACACAACATACATATGTTGTTTCTCACTCTTGATCTTTTTTTAACGTTTGTATTTCTTTATGGCTCCTTATTATTATTATTATTATTATTATTATTATTGTTGTTGTTGTTGTTGTTGTTGTTGTTGTTGTTGTTGTTGTTGTATTTTCGCCTCCAGGCCCTGATGTGGGTCGGTGACCTGTGCCCGGGTGGGCTAATACCGTAAAAAAAAAAAAAAAGATAACTACTGAGTTCTGAGGACACGTGACCAGGATATATATACACAACACCACACAAGCATATAACATACATATTATCATACACATACATCCACACATACACCGGCTCTCTCTCTCTCTCTCTCTCTCTCTCTCTCTCTCTCTCTCTCTCTCTCTCATTATAACCAAACAATATAGTCGCTCAGTTTCCTTTCAGTAACATAATATCGTTTCTCAGCTATAGTATTATGAACCTCCGGCTGTATTATGATCCTCAGTTCTCTAAACAATCAGGAAACTCTCAGCTCTAATGTGAGGCTCACCAGGTGCATATTAAATGATAGCGTAATAGGTTAGGTTAGGTTAGGTTATCAGTACCTGGGTTAGGTTAGGTTAGGTTAGTTTAGGTTATCAGTACCTGGGTTATACTCACGGTGAAATACTTTTACTACAGTGATATATTGTTATGTAGTTCCCCCATTTCCAATTTGATATAATAACCGAGTTTAATTCTCCCTTAGTGGAACAAATTTCCTTGTTATTGTTAGGTATACCTTTCAATATCCACTGTGTAATACCAATCAGTGTGATATAGTTATCTATACTATACATAAAAGCCGTAGAAACCCTAACCATTCAGGTAACATTAAGCTCAGGGTCGTGTAGCCAGCTCTACCCTGAGTATTTTCCTTACCAGATACAACAAAGACGACTCCGGAGGGTGAACGATCGTGGGTAGACTTACAATGAGATAAAACGGGGTGATTATAGTTAGGCCTATGGTCGACCCGGGATGGCCTAGCGCTGAGGGAAATAATGTCGATGAGAAAAGTTGATCGGGAAAACAAAAGAAGAATTGAAAATAATGGAATGAGAATAAAAATGACAAAACAGAAATGAGGAGGAAGTAATCACGAGGAACGTTTCTCTGACTCAGTTGCCACAGTTACCATTCCTCTTCCTTCCTTTCGATTGGCCTTGTTGTGATGACTCTTGTATAACCATTAACCTCCCTCCTACTCCCCCCCCACCCACACACACCTCCCGCCTTCATCTCAGTGATTTATGCTATGTTACTTCATTCTGGTCCCCCCACCCACATCCCCCTCACCATCATTATGCGGAGTCGTTTACCACTCAAGTACTGTCCTTATCCTTCCTTTCTGCCCTCCCTCCCTCCCCTCCTTCCATCCCTCCCTCCTAACCTCATTGTCCTCCCTCCTTCACTCCTTCCATCCCTCCTCTAACCCTCCCCATCCCTCCTCCTAACCTCCTTCCATCCCTCCCTCCTAACCTTACTCCTTCCCTCTCCTCCCCTTTAGGCTTCAGTACTCCATCCTAACCCAAACTCTTTCTTCTCCTTCCTCTCACCGCCACCATAACCACCTCCTTCACCACTACCACTATCACCATCACTACCACCACCTCCAATACCACTACCACCACTACCACTAACAAACACACCACCACCATTGCCACCACCACTACCAGCATCAGCAGGAGCAGCCCAACACTACGTGGAGTAAGTTTGGTCGTAAGCGGCAGTGCGGGTTGACTTGACTGCAGTTGTCGCTAAGTTTTGAGCTTATAAACCCGGTATCCAGGCCAGCTGCCGCGCGTGCACCTCCCCTGCTGCACACACTCACAATTTCAGGTGAGTGTTTTTCCCCGAGCCAGTGTGAGAGAAAGAAAGAGAGAGAAAATGAAAAAAAAAAAAAAGTGAAAAATAGAGCGAATGTTTCAAGATAACGTTTGTGTAGTCTCAAAAAAGATTCATGACTGTTTTGTTGGGTTGATCTTGTGAGTGTTAAGATACAGAGAGAACATTAAGAGTAGTTGGATGATATTACTATGATACTGTTCCACTCCAAGAGGTTGTTTGTGTTATCTCTTATACAAAATACAATACGGAATGTTTCCTGCACCGCCTTATGCTGCAAGATTGAAGAGACGACCAGTTGAGAGTTATATTACTCAATAATTCTGACATTACTTGATTGTTGGTCTAGAGAGAATAGAATTTATAAGAGGGAGGAAACTGTCAAAAGATATCGAGAGTTTTGCCCAATTCTAAGATATTTTTTTAATGGTCTGGTGGATGAGACTGCGACACACGGAGAGTTTCATTATAATATTAGAGACTTCAAATATGTAATTTATGTGGATGAAATTGAAGACTCCTCTCATAAAGTCTCAAGCAGCTTCGTCGTGGTATATTCGTAAGACATGTGAGAGGGAATGAAGAAAATCATCACACAGAAACGGAGAAACAAGACTTCCATTCTGTCTCTCGTATTTGATGACATTTCCACACGCTTCCTCTCTGAGTTGACTGGTAAATGTTTCAAGTGTTTACGTTTGAGCGAAATCTTTTTGCTGACTCATTGTTTTTTGTTGATGTTTTCATAGATATTAAGATTAAGGACATCAACAAACTCTAACAAGTCCAAAGTACTCCTGAAGTTTGTGTGTTTGTACAGTGGTGTATTTTGACGAGCTTGATCAAACAACAGTTCATCAACCAGTACCAATTTCACTGCTGGATTTTGCTGTAGGCTTGACCCAGGTACTGCCATTGTTTCCAGCTTCACAAAATATAGCGGGAATTGTGGATAGATATTAATATTTTTCTCTTTTATTCTTATGTTTGTTATTTACTTGATATAAGGTAATTACTGTAAATGAATTAGAACACCATATGGTTTTCTACAGGTATGAAAATTGCGAAGGAAATATAACTTAAAATACTAAAAATGAACAACCAACTTTAACTTTCTGTGTCTCTTGATCTAGGTAGCGAAGTTCAAAAGTCATTATGTAACATGATATATTACTAAGTGTGACTCGTAAACACACACACACACACACACACACACACACACACACACACACACACACGCGCGCGCGGCTTTAATCCAATACAGCGAGCAATGAAAAATAAGAAATAAAAGTCCTCCGCTATTGTGCCATTGGTTACAGAAAACTTCCTATCGACTGTATACTTTAATTTCTGTAAAGTTTTTATTCTCACGCTTCTGAGTCAATACCAACACTGAAATAAACAGCGATTGAATATATTTTTTATCTATGGGTCGTATTATGGTTTCAAGCATTAGATATATATATATATTGAATTTTGTGCTATTGTTACCTTGATTCAATATCAGTCGCTATTCTTCACTATCTAACCATTGACTAAATTAATTCATGTGTCAAGAACAGCGGAGATATTACTGCTTCTGGCCCATTGATATCTGTTACAAATAAATTACATATTCTTGCAAAATCTGAGGAGGAAAATTACATATTCCCTGTATCCAGTAATGTGGTGTGTGTGTGTGTGTGTGTGTGTGTGTGTGTGTGTGTATGTTTAATTAGTGTTAGGCAATTACATGTAGTTAGAGGTAAGAGCGTGTTATGGAAGGTTTGCGTGTCACATAGGATGCGTGTGTGTTGGAAGGGGCTGATGACCGTCATTCTCAACCTGGAAGAGAACCTATAACCATATATTGTTTAAGGTTTACTAATATATACGGTTCAAGATTTGAGTTTTGAGTATATTATCATACATTGTTGGTATACGCTTAGTGGTGTATGGTATGATCTGTATATAGCATTACACGTCATTCGTCTTTCTTAACGTAATTCCTTCATTAGTAGAACCAACTGCCTGAGAGCCTTATGCATGTGTCTTAATATTTCTGTATCATTATCTGTTCTGTCTTATGTATTGTAATAATGTTCCTTCTATTATTGTCACAGAGACTCTTGTAGTAACCGATCTTCATCTCGGTAACGCTAACATTACCTGAAGGTGTAACTATTATCACTCAACATAACACACCTAGATGTTATCGGTGTCCTGTAACTGCTGAATAATTCTTTGTTATGACTAATTTTTATTGTCATTCCAACACCTTTATAAGAGTGTTGGAATATTTTTTTTGTTATATAATTAGTCTTGACCTTCAGACTACTATATGTATCATAGACGTTACCCGGAAAGAAGTTTATCAGTTTATCAGTTCCTTATGCCGTCAGCAGCCACCAGTACGTGTTATCATTGAGGTGAAAACAATGAACAAAGTCTTGCCACTCCAGTCGACATTTAAAGTTTTTTGGGTTCACTTCTGCCATCCACCTCTCGTCTCTCTTGATTGGTTGAAGAACTCTGTAATGTTACCCTGTGAAGCTTTTGTGTGTTCAGGATGACTCGAGCGGCCTTTTATTACTAAATTTAGGCTTGGATGTGTATGGGACTTGTAATTGTATAGTTTAATATGTTACGTCTTTGTAATTAGAGTATTTTGGGATAGGTACCTGGTCAATTGACGTCTATATAGTGAGACCTGGTGATGGTGTCAATAAATGTTTGCCTCGTGCCTTCCAGCCGGAGTAAGTCAGGTGCACTCATAGTGTGTCGGTGCTCCAGGGGTAAGTAATAATTGGCTGAAGAGAATATCAATATCTTCTTACCTGTTGTGTCTGGCAGCGTAAGTGACCTTGTTGTTAAAATTGATCTTGGAACGGTTGAGTAAGAAAAGACTGTAACTTGTACGAAGACAAAGGAACATACGGTCCACTTTCACCTCATTGAGTATAAATAAGTTATGTAAGTTTCATAATATATACATCAAGAATTGAGTTATTTGTGATAAGTGTCATTTGTGCTTTTTGTATATGTGAGTCATGTGGCGTTTTGTTAATGTTTATAAATAGACATAAATGCAGCGTTGTGTGAACCTTGTATGAATTAACACAATCTATGATGCTTTTAGGAAATCATAAATTACTGGGTGTCGTGTTTATTGCATTTTCTGGTGTTCATGTGAGTTTATAATGAATGGAGGAAATTCATTTATTTTCTTTCATGTGTAAAATCATTGACTTTTTCCAAACCTTTAAAGTTACTTATGTTTATTGTAGCTGAAATTGTTCATAATTATGGACTGGCTGTTCAGTTTGTATCTAGAACACTGTTTGAGTCTGTATTATATTTGTTTGGTGAATACAGTTGTGCTTGGTAACTTTATTTTATGTTATCGTGGGCGTGTGGGATGTCGAGGGTGGAATGTAATTTACTGGTTAATAATAGTTACAGAATAAATTGTAACTAAAAGGGTCTCATTGAATCATTACCACTACTACTACTACTACTACTACTACTACTACTACTACTACTACTACTACTACTACTACTACTACTACTACTACTACTTTTTTTTTTTTTGGCCTCCAGCCTCCCCCAATAGCCACACCTTCGCCACCATTTATATACCTTAATATTAAATATCCTAATACATAAGAAGCTATCCTAACTGCGTTAGATTAGTTGAGCCGCAGATCTATGCCGCATTCAGTGACTGTAGCCTCATAGTCAATATCTGCAGCAGTTGTCGGCGTAGGGGCAGAAGCTCTCGTTCCCCTGAGGCAGAGCAAAGCCGACCGAAGGAGAGAGAAGGACAGTCGACATCTCATCCAGGCTGTAACATAACTTCTGGGCTGCTGCTTCTGTTCGGAGACCAACTCCGCGAGTCTGGCGTAGAAACATCTTGCACTTGGGCCCATCCCACCAGAGGTTGTGAACACTAGAGGAGTGAAGCTGCCTTGATCAACATTTTGAATTCTCTCCCCATATGCCCGTCTCTTGTCGTTCTCGTTCCTCCTATGTGCAGCATCGAGAGCTAGGCTACTACTACTACTACTACTACTACTACTTGTTTCTTTCTTTTTTTTTAACGTGGCCTCCAGCCTCCCCCAACAGCCACACCTTCGCCGCCATTTTATTACCTTAAAAATATCCTAATACATAAGTAGCTATCCTAACTGTGTTGAGTTAGTTGACCCGCAGATCTAGGCGGCATTCAGTGACAGTAGCCTCATAGTCAATATCTGCAGCTGTTGTAGGCTTTGAGGCCGATGATCTCGTTCCCCTGAGGTAAAGCAATGCGGACCTAAGCAGAGAGGACAGTCGACATCTCAACCAGGCTGTAACATAACTTCTGGGCTGCTTCTTCCGTTCAGATAACACCTCCGCGAGTCTGGCGTAGAAGCACCTTGCAATTGGTCCCATCCCCCCAGAGGTTGTGAACACCAGAGGAGTGAAGCTGCCTTGATCGACGTTCTGAATTCTCTCCCCATATGCCCTTACCTTGTCGTTCTCGTTCCTCCTGTGTGCAGCATCGTGAGCTAGGTTACGGTGATATACGGCCATGGGATCAAAAATCCTGATATCAAAGAAGGCTCGCTGTTCCCGCGTCCAGAATCTTCGACCACTGACATCCGCACGGACTTCGTTGGATGTGTTTGAAGTCCTGTGACGGAGGTTCTCAGTAGATTTGCTGTTAGATCCCTTACCTCGTCATGCCTCTTGCATACGAAGCCCCCTTTCTTGCACACCACGGCGTGGTCGATGTCATAAGATGAGCCGCACACGCATTGGGAGGGCAAACCTTCTACTGGCCCACCGTACCTTAGAGTAATGGCATCTGTGAATTCTTGCCCTTGTCGGTAACATTGTTAACCAGTTCGAGGTGCCCACCTCCTGCGCTATAGCTACTTTTCTTTTCACGTTCTCTGGCACTTGCTGCAACAGTTGTTGCAGTTTATTACTTTGGGTATGCTGCCGCTGTCATAATGAATCGTCGAATCTTGTTTAATTCGTTGGTATCCACCTGACTTGTTGCATTCTGAGCTATTATGTGCTCAGTGCAGGCAGCCGTGAGTTTGACAAAGTTCTAATGTTCTGTATTGGCAGCTCCACTGGATTAGTCAATTCCATTACTTTTAGTCTTGGTGATAGTGGAAGGAGTGACCTTTCTGCTGGGGTTAAGTAAGGGTTTTTCACTAGTGTTGGGATGAAAGCTACACTGATGGCCTCTTCCAGAGGGTGGATGAGAGGTCCAATATCAGGGAAAGTGCGCATCAGGTAGTTCCAGCGATGCCTGACTGAGAACCTCCGTCACAGGACTTCAAACACATCCAACGAAGTCCGTGCGGATGTCAGTGGTCGAAGATTCTGGACGCGGGAACAGCGAACCTTCTTTGATATCAGGATTTTTGATCCCATGGCCGTATATCACCGTAACCTAGCTCACGATGCTGCACACAGGAGGAACGAGAACGACAAGGTAAGGGCATATGGGGAGAGAATTCAGAACGTCGATCAAGGCAGCTTCACTCCTCTGGTGTTCACAACCTCTGGGGAGATGGGACCAATTGCAAGGTGCTTCTACGCCAGACTCGCGGAGGTGTTATCTGAACGGAAGAAGCAGCCCAGAAGTTATGTTACAGCCTGGTTGAGATGTCGACTGTCCTCTCTGCTTAGGTCCGCATGTGGCTCTTTGTTAGCAATATCAGACAGAGCTTGGATTTCCTTCACCCACTAATTCACCTTTCCCGTTACGTACTCGGTCTTGAAGTCCTTCGTGCCGATTACCGCATCTAGATGTCTTTGGCCGTTCTTTGTTATTTTGACCTCACTTCCACCGAACACCTCCATTGCTCGTTCATTTTATTCTGGCTTCACAATGAGGAAGGACTTGCTGGCGTTTGGATGGTACCCTATTTGTGGACCTCGTGATGTTACCAAGTCCCACCACTTTTTGATGTCCTCCACTTTTCCTGCTCCTGTTAGGTCATCAGCGTAAGCCACTTGCTTGACCTCGGTTGTTTCACATTTGATTGTATGTTGGAGCACGGACAGGCCTAGTGCGTACATTGCCATGGCGACAGGGTTCCCCCTGCGTTGTTCCCTCAGTTGACTGTATGGTGGTATCTCCTCTTAGGGCCTTGAAGCTTGTTATAAAGAGATCTGATGGGTTGCCTATAGGTGTTCTCAACATACATTGCAAAGCTTGGACACTTGATCTTGATGTTGTGCAGTGTAGCCTTGCGGCTAATTATGTTGAATACGTTGGAAGCGTCGACCAGAAGTACTGCCTCACAATCATGCTGCTCAAATATCTTTCTCGTGGCGTGAATGGCAGCTTCCCCTCCAGCCTGATGGCCAGCACATACTTGCAAGGTCCCTACAGCTGCCCTGACATCATCATTTACCACCTCCATTATTCCATTACTATTACTGTGTGAGGTCATGGTCTGGAGTACGGTCATTAAGTCTATCAAAAGGCATTTCAAGGAACCACACATATTGTTGGTCCACGGAGGAAGACGAAGAAAGTGTCACAGGAAAGAGTCGTGCCCTGGTAAGATGTGTTTATCGTAGTGACTGACAGCTGGCGTTAAAGGTACCAGGTGTTGGAGTTTTGGTACCTCGTCTTCATATGTACCATTAATGTTGAGTACTGTCTCGATTTGTACTTGGAAAACTTTAGTACATGTACTCAAATACTTTTCCTCTATCTCCTTGTAAGGTTAATGCATGTCGTTATAAGTTGAAAGGTTTCATCACTCATGCTTGAAGAATTTCCTCCATGTCCTTGAAGTGTTTTAATGTTCGCGCTTGAAAGTAACAAAGAAAACAGGTCACTCGAGTCAGGCAACCATAAAAAAAATCAATAATACAATTCATTCTCTTGATGATTAAACTTTAACATGCAACATGATTACCCCAATAATCTGACACTGATACTCTAACATTACCTGTAATATAATTGTACAGGTTAACTCCGTATATTCAGGTTAACTCATGACCAGAAAGGATTTCGTAGATTATTTTTCTCTCTGTTATATGAAAGAGAGTGTGGCTGTTACACTGGCTGGAGGCTCATATTACGTTCTCAGCAAACACAGTCCACTATGAGTTGTTTTCTTCTTGCACGACCAACACAGAGAGCAGTTCTTCTCCTAGTAGTGATAAGTTGACGCTCCATAAAGATAAGTTTACGCTGTATAATTATCAGTCACACTACTTAAGGTGATTATATTACCTAAGAATCTCCTTCAATTGGTAAGTTAAGATGAGTCACAACTTATAGCCAGCAGTAATAACACGAGGAACAAACTCCATGACGTCAGCGTGTTGTATAGTGACTCGAGGCGCCATATCCCTTGACAACCATAACTGACTGACTGACTCTCTCTCTCTCTCTTTGTACACAATATAAGTAATATAATGGACACACGGTACATCGCACGTAATTAAATTTCACATTTAAAAAAAAATATAATGCCTCTACTTAATTTAACGCGTCATATAGTTAATTCGTAACGCTTGATTAAAATCTTCATTACATGTTATATCACAACTCTGACAAAGGGCTCGTGCTTTTGTTGAATTATTTTTATTTATCTTTGTCTTATATTAATTACCATTTTTTTAACACCTTGATCTCTCACGTGAATTTCATCTATTTATCTACAGTGTTTCCAGTTTATTGATGCACCCTACATTACTCTCTTGTCACGAGAATGTATTTGTTAGAAGTGACAACAAACTCTCCCTAATTCACCTCTCTGTTGTATGATCACCTTAAAATGTTACTTGGGGTATCTACTTTAGTTTTCACTGCCTGGTTGTCTTACTCCACGAGGCTGTTGTATGTGTGTGTGTGTGTGTGTGTGTGTTTCATTAAGAATATTTTGTTGGCTTACCTTGTGTTTGTCCAGTCTCTCTCTCCCAAACCTACTTCCTAACTAGTACCTAACTCCAACAAACACCCTCCCACCCTCAGACAACAAAGCCACTCACACACAGCTAAATAACACCTCCATCCTATCTTTCTCACCCACAAGAACTGATTGAGGCCTGACAAGCGAGCAACACCTCCCACACACCTGACTATCAAAGACCCCCTGCTTACACAAAATATTACGACAGCGTCACACTTTTCCCGGCAGCTTCAAAGAGTAACTCGGTAATTACAAGGTTTTGGAGAATATTATTTACACCTAGAGCCAAACTAATTAATGTTTGTCTTAAAGCCTTTGTCTACCACGTCCAACTGTGTATTAATTATTATCACTACGACAGACAGATAGTCAGACATGCAGACAGACAAGTAGAAAGACAGAGATAATCAGACAGACAGACACACATACACACACACACACAGACAAGCAAATACACACACACACACACACACACACACACACACACACACACACACACACACACACACACACACACACGCACAGCACACACACAAGGGAGTAAAAAGTACGAAATTCTGAGAAAGAAAAGAAAGTAGAGAAAGTAAGAAGAGAAAATAATGCTATTTATTCACGCATTCAGGAACAGGAATCGATTTTTTTTTCTCTCAGGTACAAGAACATAAAAAACATTCTTTCGATATTCTCATTACGTCTGATTGAAAGTGGTGTTGGTAGTGTAGGCTGCTGTGTTAACTCTGGCCACAAATTACAGGTGTTAACTCAGGTGGACGAAGTAGTATGTGTGGCGTTGGTCAATGTGTCTGCCCTATTAGTTCATTTTACCTGTGTGTGTGTGTGTGTGTGTGTGTGTGTGTGTGTGTGTGTGTGTGTGTGTGTGTGTGTGTGTGTGTGTGTGTGTGTATAATTCTACTCTACTTTATCCCCCTCTTGTCTTTTGATCTAATAATAAAGAATCACTCGTTAATACAAATACTAGATAGACTAATTAACAAATATATCTCGATGTTAAATTATGTTAAAAAAATTTGAAATACAATCAGGTTTTAGAGTATATGACTCGCTTTAGAGAATTCATGTCAGGTGAGGTGGTACTCGATTCAGATTGGAAACTTCTGCTTTAAAGGTATCATCTGTTCGTATATATTTATGTGTTAAATCGCTCTGGTTGTGTCATCTGTCACTTACCTATCCCTTTAAACTTACATCTCCGTCCGCTGTTAAGTTAAAAGTTTCTGAATATAACCCGAATGCTTTTCAAGTCTCAGTGAGGATGGTGCTGAGTGTTGCGACTTTCAAGCAGAGTGTTAGGGAGGGAATTTCGTTTTGGTTTCGTGAATCGTCTCCATCTTTTGTTATATTTTCTCTCACTCAAAATGCTATTAGGTGGGTGGTTGAGACCGTGTGTCCGTCCTTGTGTGGTATTGTGTACGTCCATTACGCCACTAGTGAGAACTGACTCGAGTCTACATTGCCTCCAACACGGCTGATAATTCTCAGGATTTGCTTCCATTATCTCTTGTGTGTCTTGGAGTGACGAGAGAAATTGGTGGGAGTTGTTGTTGTTTCTGTGCGTGTGTTTGTCTCTTAGCGGCGGTGTTCATTGTTCTGGCTGCTGGGCTCTGACAGGAGATAACTGTGATGCTGCCACTTAGTTGAGAAGTATAGTCTCGTCTGAAAACAATTTGTGAAGCTTCAGTTGCAGCAGTGAGCTTCCGTTACTTCAGCTCTCACTGTTTACTAACATTCTTTTGTGTTTTCTTATTTTACTTTACTTTTCTTTTTTGTTTTCTTCCCTTTGTATTTAATTATTTTAATCTCTACTTTGTTTTCTTCCTTTTCGCTATTACTAAGAACATTTAGGGAACGTAATGTTTTCCCTTCCCTCGTAAATTTTGTCATTAATGGCGCTGATTAACGCACTTAGTTTGTTTATGAATTAACAGTGTTCTGTGATAAATGAGAGTGAACATAAATTACGTATACCTGTGTTATTGAGAAAAACTAAATCGGCCTTCACAGAGATCACTAATGTTGCCAAGAAGAAATCCCTGTTCAGCCATTGAAGCGCTGCACCAATATTCCTTTAAACAATGGTATCAGTAGATTCATTGGTCCTCTGAACCACTGGACAATTGAATCACACCACTGGACCACTAAACCATTTGGAAAGTCCACTTGGTCACCGGACCCTTGGACCTATACAGATCACTGGGACAGCATCGCACTGGTTCATACTAGAAAATTAAGCCACCAGATCAACTCGTCACTGAACCACTGCACCTAAATGTCACCCGCCCACTGGACCAGCGGGCCACAAACTTCACATAATTAAACCTAGATGAAGCTCTGGCAGTAAATCTGGAATAAATAAATCTCTGACTCACAGATGAGACACTAACTCACTCTCTGGAGCGATTTACATCTCAAATTACCTCCTGTCTCACTATATATCTCCCAGACACACCAAGCCGCGTCACACTTGAATTATGGCTTCACAGAGAGAGGAAGAGGGGAAAAAATTATCTCTCTCTACTGTAGGTATTTTAAGACATAAAGGAGACATAGGTACTGCATCAGACATTGTTTAGAAGGAGAAAGAAAAATGTAGAGTTCTCATTTTCTTCTTTCGCGATATGACGAAAGAAATTCATCTTTTACCTGGTCTGAAACTTATCCTAGCCTAATTTAACACGATATATGTTATATATCTTATCTAGCCTAACCTAACCTAACCTAACCTAACAATACATACGTTCTGGTTTGAGATTCTCATTCGGGTCTGAAAATTCAAGGACTATGATACTAATTCACACATTTTAGGACTCAGTATCGGTAAAATCATTATAATCAAGGGTTAAAATATATCAATTCTCGATATTTTTTTTTATTGTATAAGTCACTACCAATAATTTTCAGAAACGTTTATTTATTTTTTATTTTGAGGGGGGGGGTGTGGGAAGGGGTGATGAATAGTAGAACAGGCAAACCCTTCTGTAGGTCATCCATGCATTACTAAGGTGAGAAGACTGTTGTGGTGCGTTATCATCCACGTAATTAATGGTCATGAGTTTTATTCTGTCACTGTGAGTTTATCCAAGAGGAAAAAAATTGAATTACCGTGAGTGTGAGATAATCAGACAAAACAAAACAAAATAAAAGTTGCATTGTGGACATTAGGTTAAAATTCTAAAATTCCTGGTATTCTCTGAAAGGGATGAATGATAAATTTTGTATTGGATGAAATTTTGATACGTTTCTCAATTGAGTCCCGTCCATAGAGTCTAAACTCACAGACACTACACCCTAAACAATTCATAATCCTAAAAAAAAAAAAAAAATTATTGCATTAGCTGGAACAATGAACCATCTTTGTCTATGACCTAATAATAAAAAAAAAAATAAAAAAATGTACGCATAATAAGGTAAAACATACAGTCCCTGACACAATAAAGTCGGTCACAGGTCCTCCTTACATTACAACCACCCAATTTACAAACACTATTACAACTACGACGAAATTTACACTGACAACATTATCTGCTAATATCGTTGGGACTAGATTTTTGTTCTCGGAATGCTGGTGATAAGTTACGATGTTAATAATGTTTTAATATTCGCTGTTTTACGTTACTACTACAAGAGTGTAAATTGATAATGTAATATGCAGAGAAGGCGAAATTTTTACACGCTGAGACGATGCAGTTTTAATGTACTTTTGGACCCCTGGCTGAGTTATAGTCCTGTCTCTGCCTCTCTCTCTCTCTCTATCTATCCTCTATCGTTATATTAAAACTTAACTTCAATTCACTGATAAAATACGACGGTTTATTTCCAAAGTATATGACTCCTGTACGGTATATGAGCCTATGCGCATTGAGTCTCTTTTTAACAAGATTTAAAGTAATAATTTAAGTAATAATTTCGTATATAACTGGTCCCCACATCTTTAAATTCATCTATATTAAAAAATAATTATCGAAGACAAACATTAAAAAATTATCATCCCAGAAAT